>NW_025779404.1:0-61370 GCF_021130785.1 Homalodisca vitripennis
GAGAGAGAGAGAGAGAGAGAGAGAGAGAGAGAGAGAGAGAGAGAGAGAGAGAGAGAGAGAGAGAGAGAGAGAGAGAGAATTTGATAATTTGTTTATTTTCCCCTGCCATGGTTTAGACCAATGGTCCAATCCACCACCATGACAGGCATAAAATACACATTTACAAACAAATACATGAGTTATGGCCCTTTTACATTAATATACATTTTATTTTGTCTTATCATACTACTTACGTACTATTAACACTAATTTATATTTCGAAAAAGAAAAACATCCGTTTTACACACAAAACGATACTACTATCATTATATTTTAATCTACATTTTATTACTAAAAACACAATTATTATATATACACATATACATAAATATTATATACATATACATATTTTTCCATATCATTATTCTGATTCACAGCGACATGAATTACGGTTATTAGTTCTGAATTAAATTCCTCTCAATTTATATTCTACATTTGCATTACAACTACTGTATGTTGACATGTTAAATATGCTTGTACATACACATTTGTTTCTCTCTAAAAGTTACAAATACCTTTCTAATAGTTGACTTTTAACTCCTCTCAAAAAAGCCTTAGGGTTTTCTGCACTTTTAGTTTCAATATCAACAGCATTTAATAATCTGACTGACTGCACATGAAAATATTTACTATATGTCACGGTTCTGTGAATTGGAAACTGCAAGGTTTCACTACCAAAACGTGTCTCTCTAAGGTGTACATTGTTCATAAACGTTATACTTTTCATACAAATATTGAGGTTCTTTATATGTCAAGGCCCTTAAAAGCCAAAGCGAGAATATTATACTCAATTCGTTCTTTAACCTTTAACCAACCTAAATCTCTAAAATACTGAGTAACATGATCGTCCAACCGTAAATTGTAAATAAATCTAATACACGCATTCTGTGCCCTTTGTAACTTTGCTATTCAACTCACTATTCAAATCACAGAAGGCTACACTAGCATAGTCAAACAACAGTTGAACAAGAGTTGATATCAATAATTTCTTAATATTCACTGAAGGACTAAAGCACAATCCTCTAAATTGATGCAAACTCTGAAATACTCGCTTATGTATGTAGTTAAACTTGCTCTGTCCAAGATAAAGGTGTTATCAATTCTTAAACCTAAATTCTGAACCATACTTTGATACTCTAACACATTAACCATCTATAATTACAGGTTCCACTAAATTAAAATCTACTGAGAGAGAGAGAGAGAGAGAGAGAGAGAGAGAGAGAGAGGAGGGAGGGAGAGAGAGAGAGAGAGAGAGAGAGGGAGGGAGAGAGAGAGAGAGAGAGGAGGAGAGAGAGAGAGAGAGAGGGAGTGAGAGGAGAGAGAGAGAGAGGTGGAGAGAGAGAGAGAGAGGGAGAGAGGAGGAGGAGAGAGAGGGGAGGGAGGAGAGGAGAGAGGGAGAGAGAGAGAGAGAGACGAGGAGAGAGAGAGAGAGAGATGAGAGAGAGAGGAGGAGAGAGAGAGAGAGAGACGAGAGAGAGAGAGAGGAGAGAGAGAGAGAGAGAGGAGAGAGGAGGAGAGAGAGAGAGAGAGACGAGAGAGAGACGAGAGAGAGAGGAGAGAGAGAGAGAGAGAGAGAATTTGACAATTTCTTTATTTACCCTGCCCTGATTCGGTCCATTGTTCCGCTCTTCCATCAGGACAGGCATAACATTTACAACTCATTTACAAAATTGAGCAGTGGCTAAGGCTAACAGAGTTCAAACAAAACACTGCACACAAAAAAAACTTAATACTAATAAAAATACCACACAACCTAAATTTTACAATATAGTAATAAAAGAATTATATTTAATATAATAATCATATAAATATGTTAAATACAAAAATATAACACTGCACACAAAACTAATACAAATCAAAATACCACACAACTAAAATTTTTACAATATAGTAATAAAAGAATTATTTTTAACATATTAACTATACAAATACGTTAAATACAAAATATAACAATGCACACAAAATTGCACACACACACAAAAACTAATACTAATACAAATACCACACAACTAAAATTTTACAATATAGTTATGAAAGAATTGCATTTAATATATTAATGATAGAAATTTATGATTCATTTCTAAATGATATATTATCAACTATAATAATATTATAAGATCCTGGTTCAGGCTGTTTTAGTTATACCTTAATAAAAATTTTTGTTTGAGTCTTTTGTGAAAGATAGCTTCACTAGATGCTTGTTTAATTATCATTATCTAGGGTTATTCATTAATCTAATTGACTTAACATGAAAAGAATTCGTATAAAACACAGTTCTATGTATAGGATACTGTAAAGTTGTATTTCCAAGTCTAGTCTGCCTAGAATGTACATTTTGCATAGTTATGTATTTTCAAACAGATATTCAGGTTTTCTTTTACCTAACAATTTATATATTAAAGACAAGACACTGTATTCTAACCTTTCATTTATTTTTAACCATTCCTAACAATTTATAATATGGTGTAACATGTTCCATCTATTTTTAAATTAAAAATATACCTTATGCACGCATTTTGTGCTCTTTGAAGTTCGTTTATTTCATTATTCTTTAAATCGCACATGGGCTGCACAAACATAATCTATAAATGGAAAAAACCAATGTCGAAATCAGCCGCTTTTTTATTTCAATTGACGGCTTGAAACACATCTTTTTAAATTGGTATATACATTGGAAAACTTTTTTAACTATATAGTTAACTTGATCAGACCACTTAAAATTATTACTTTAATCTTAAAACCTAAATTAACAACACATTTCTCATAATTTAATGATTCCTCATTAATTTTTACTGGCACTATATTATTAAAATTAATGTTATTTAAAATTCGTTGAATATCCAATAATTATAGGTTTTACATTTTGATACATTAAGATGCAAACCATGATTCATACACCATCTATACAAAACTTTTAAATCTTCGTTAATTAATTCAACAGCATTATTAATATTGTCCACAATTACTATGAATATAAAGCTGCATATCATCAGCGTACAACATGGTTTTACTAAAACACTACCGAATCTTCCTATTCTATTAATATAAATGGAAAACAACATTGCTGATAAAGTAGACCCTTGGGGTACACCGACACTATTCAATTTCCAATCCGAAAAAATTGCCTTCAGCTGTTTTGACCTTTTGGTATCTGTCACAAAGATAAGCACCAAACCACTTTATTGCATCAAAACTAAAAATTATATGACTCTAATATTGACAGTAAAATTTCATGATTTACAGTATCAAAGGGCTCTAGAAAAATCGGAGTAAACATTAACACAGTCAATTGCCTTTGATCCATTGCTCTTCTTATGTCATCGGTTACTCTAATCAAAGCTGTTTGTGTGCTAAATGAGGCTCTATATCCAGACTGATATTTATATAAAAATATTATTATCATTTAAAAACTTATATACTTGTTTATACAGTAACTTATCTAATACTTTACCTAAAACACATAATAAGTTTATTGGTCTATAGCTTACACTCTACTGGATTTTTTTATTTTAAGAAGTGGTAGGACTAAGGAATATTTCCACTGACTAGGATATACACATTTCTCCAATGAATAATTAAAAATATGACACAATACAAGTTTTATCTCTTCAAAAATTAATTTAATAAACCTTACTTGAATACCATCATTACCAACGGCATTAGATGATATATCCATTAATGCTTTGTGTATAACTTCACTATTAACTTGGTCAAAACTTAAAACTACCATAATTAGCACTATTTCTTTCTGATTTGTAATAATCTATTGAATCAGTATTCAATGTCATTGTTTTATACCACAGAAATACTCATTAAGGCTATTTAAATCAACTACAGGACTTGGATTACTTTTTGGTTCTTTGCTACTTCCAAAGTTTTTTTAAGGCACCCCACACTTTTTTACTACTCTTATCTGGCCCCAACACACTTGAGAAATATTGATTTCTAGCATCTCTCATTTACAGTCTTTACTCTATTTCTAATAATTTTAAAATTTTCCCATATTTGATAATCTTTAGTTTGTACATATCTTTTATAAATTACATTCCTTTCTTTCATCAAATTTTTTTATTCTATCAATTAACCATGGGCATGGATTCCTTTTATTTGACACATTTCTAACACATATATGTTTATTAAATAAGTTATTGAGATTATTTTCCAAATATAGTACTTTATCATCTATGAATTCACTCGTAAAAACATCATTCCACACTAGAGAATTACAATCTTGTTTCAACTGTTCCAAATTTACATTTTTAAAATCTCTTATAGCAATACTACCCTTACTAGCTAACAGTTTGTTTCTTTAAATTTATCTCAACATATATGACATCGTGATAAGACATTCCAGATACATGTAACTGACCAAATTTCATTATTCTAGATTCATTATTTGTTATTATCAAGTCTAAAAAAGAATCAGTATCAGGTCTATGATAAGTCGAATTCAATGGCAAAATATACAAACTTAAATTATTTACAAAGTTTAACATTTGTTCTCTTTCTGGAAAAGATCTATCAGTCTTCAAATCAATATTGAAATCTCCTATCAAAATAACATTATCATAAGAGGGTAACAAATTTCCTACTAATTGATAAAATTCACACATATAACCTGCTTTAGGTGGCCGGTACATAACACACAATAACAACCTCCAATTACAACACAATTCAATTAGTATAAACTCAGGTTTCTTACTATATTTTTTCTCAGATGAGGCAACAACTTTATAACTAATATGATTTTTTATATAAACAGCTACACCTCCTCCTTCCTTATCCTCCCTATCATGACGTATTAATGTGTAGTCATCCATCAAATAAGACACAGATGGAATATTTGGTTTTAAGAAAGTCTCCGATACTGCTATAACATCAAACAGTTTATCATTAAAGGTACTTATAAAAGTATCTCTATGAGCGATAATACTTTCAACGTTTACATGAACTAACTTTAGAAACTTTGTTTTACTATTAAAAATATCCTTTAAATTACTTAAAGACAAAGGCTCTTGATCAAATTCTAAACTACTTGTCGTTGATACAACAAATGAAAGTTTTACACCCTATTACTAAAATCACTTTACATAATAAACGTAACCCAAAATAATACATTAGACAAACAAACAAAAAGATATAAACACCCGTTTTTAACACTACACACATAAAAATTAACACCCTGAAACCAGATATGACATCACGCTAATTTTTCTACGTCATCCAAACTGTCGACGACTACCACCCTATCTCCTTGATTTTTCCGAAGAAAAATACGTCCATTTTTCACCCAAATAAATGTATATTGTTTTTCTCGTTGGGCTATTCTAGCAGCATTCAACAGCTTGCGCTTATCTTGAGTCAGACTTTCATTTATGTACACAGGTGAGACCTCCCCTCCTATGAACCCAAGGTCACGAGTATTTACATTCCGCTTCTTCCGCCGCATCAAAATAAACCGCTCCTTATCCAGTTTTCTCAGGAATTTTACAACAATAGATCCTGGTTTAGCGGGGCCCGCTGCAGAACCTTTTATTCTATAAAGCAATTGTCAATCATTTCAGACCCAAAATCGAATCCAATTACCTTAGGAAATATTGCTTACAAATTTGTTATTATGTCCTCGTCTTTGTTGTACGGTACACCATATATTTCCACAGTATTGTCCCGTAATGACTGTTCCAACTCAACTACTTTTTTAGTCAGCTGCTCATTGTTCTTTTTTAAGGTACAATTTTCCTGACGTATAATTTCAATTTCCATTGTGATGTTGCTTAAATTCATGTCTATTGACTTAATTCTTTCAGAGTTTTCTTGCACCCACTCAGAGTAACTGTTTAAGTTGTCAGTAAAATTTTTATTACTTTTAGCAACTTCCAATCTAATCGCTTTCATTTCTGTTAGAATCTCTAGCAAAGTTACTCCTGCCTGTTCTGTTTGTGTATGCGACATTTCTATCTCATGAATATCCTGTCTCTGTACACAGTTTTCACACACCCATTTATTTTGAAACTTGCCATATTCGTCTTTATTTATTGAACACTTAAAATGATAAGAAAAGTTACACTTTACACACCTCGCTCTATGTGAATTATGTGAGAAGCCCTTTCTACATTTACGGCAAATATCTTTTCGTTTTGTTCCACCTTCCGAATTTGTGGCTTCCGAATCAGAATTACCAGTGGAATAGATAGGTTTATTTTTTTCCATAATTGGAGTGATTGGTGTTTTCATCATTACGAACTGATTTAGTTTTAAAACATTTTGAACATTTCCATAAATTTTTAGATGTAATAATAAAAATGTAGTCCTCATCAGTAACTTCATTTAAACAAGAAACATGAAAGCAATACTCACATTTCAAGTATATTTCCTCATCACCTATACCTTTTTAAACAACTATTACACTGCATGATGAATAATAATGTTCACTGTCCTAATTATTCATTCACTTCCTGTTAATTGCAAAAAGTACTTACGTATTATCACCACAACCGGTCTAACTACAATGTATAACCTGAAAATCGGAGCGCGCACAATCAGAGCTGCGTTCCGCTCGGCTGCCAAGCCACTACTAGGGCGAGAGAGAGAGAGAGAGAGAGAGAGAGAGAGTGAGAGAGAGAGTCGAGAGGAGAGAGAGAGAGAGAGGAGAGAGAGAGAGAGAGAGAGAGAGAGAGAGCAATGTATCCTGGAGTTGTTAAATTGCCACACGTGAGCCTGATTACTCATATAGTAAATTGAAAGCATTTGGGTTGCACTAGTTATGAATAAAAGAGGTGTGATTGTAAAGAATGTACGTATGAATGTTTATTGTTATATGAATAAAAGACATTTTTAGGATATCCTTATTAACTAACTTTTATTATACAATGTAGTATTGTCAAAGCAATAAAAAGGTACGATTTGATTTGATAAAGAATAAACATGCAATGGAGGTGTGATGGGGCTGCAATAACTAATAAAACAATATGATTTGACTCAACTTCTTGATGTCCTAGAACGATTAAATTTGCCACACAAGCGTGTTATGTTCTCAAAAACCAAATACAAAATATTTCTTTTTACCACTCAAAGAGGAACTGGCAAACACCAACAAGAAATATACTATAATTTTTTTTTTAATTTCCAATGCCTTATAAACGATTAAATTCAACAAAGACGTACCTAATGACCAAAATTGAAATAAAAATATCCATATCAATCATCCTTAAGGGACTAAATGTGACAGCAACCCTTAGAAGAAATATATTTTAGTTTTAAACATCCAGGAATGTGAAATTATAGACCAAAATGTTATGCCCTTGACATACTACCGGTAATTGGAATTACTTTTTAACTGGCATTAGCTTATAATGACCGGCAGTATACGGCTTTGCGAACCTAATTACCCTTCAAACCAACTTATAATTTGTTAGTCAGTACAACAGTACAAAACATTACTATTAGTACCAAATTTAAATTCTAATGATCTAAACTTCCTTTGCCGGCAAAAGTTCCTACAGCCACGTAATCACATCATACCTCATGTAGAGGTTCAAGATTCAAAACGTAAATGCATATCCTTATTTTAAGGTATTTGGATATTAATGTAATTAGACACTATTTATAATCAGCTCTAGATTCCACAGTTGCTTATTTGAACAAATAATTCTCTTTTACTAAACACGCTAATGCGTAGTATCCTTTAAAGTAAAGAAATATGTTTAGTAACTCGAAAAATTAAATTACGAAAACGATAGAAAAATATACCAAATATCGTAATGAAATTGTTCTGGAAACTGTAATTATTGATTTGAAAACGAGATGTATATTAAACGATATGTTGGTAACTTTCAATAAATAATAATAACTTCTAAATTTCTATTAAGAATCTATTACGGTAGTTTAGCTTTGCCACAAGTAAATAATGTAACTGTTCAGGGAGCGTGAACTAGGTTTATAGTCAGCATGAGAACCCAGTAACTATGTTATTTTTACCTCCACGGAATATGAGATTGATGTTTGTTTATAGTTGCAGAAGTTGCAGTTTGCCGTTTGTTACGTCCATCATTATTGTTTTAATTTACATGTTTACATTCCTGTTAGTATTCATTTCAAACATTGTACATGTCACATGACAGGTATTAAATAATTGGTTGAATAAAAACAATGTATTTCAATTGAAAAACATTGTAGATGCTAAGAAAGGTCATAACATTGCTAAAATATTCTTAATACATTTTCTGCGTTCTATACTTGATGGAAGTAAGAGGGGTTTTAATATAAAAGACATTTTTACTTCATCCTTAATGTAATTTAATATTAAAATAGTATTCTCCGGTTAATGCAACATCAACATATTTATTATTTGGCTCAATTCAATAGCAAAGTTAATTAAGTGTTTTCGTTAAGAATGGTTATGGATACATTTAAGATTGTATCTAATAAATAAGCGGAATTCACAATCACGAATGCAGCTAAATACGCTGTTTTTATCAATCCTATTTTTATTGTATAATGTTAAGAGCTATAAACAATGATCGTACTACCTTTTCGGCAAACCACTTTTCTATTGCCATCTTAAATCTAATATTAACCCAGTTTTTTTTAACAAACTTGTATAGTATTTAGAATACAATTACTCTCCCTTTTAATACCACATCTGCCACAAAAAACAATACATATCTCTGATTTGTCTGGACCGTGTACTGTTAGTTAAAATAGTTTATTTTTTATTACATAGCAAATCTATCTATTTTATTTCATCCATATAATATCACTTAAGGATTTATACTGGTTGAATTATCAATCTGAATATTTGCCAATGTGCAAAGTACACATTTTTAGTTCGTTATATTTTTATTAAAATTTTATAAAAATATATACTCTATAACTAATGAATGCACTGTGAACCCTTATTTAAAATTCAGTAGTATCGTACAAAAATTATAAAAGTAGCTCTTAAATGTATTCCGTAGTATGACATTTCCAAAGTGATACTTGGTCATCAGGTATTGAGTTAATGCGTAACTAAATCAAATATGTGTTATTCTCGTTTTCTCACTGGCTCAGTAATATCAGATTAACTACGATAATTTTCACCAGAAAGCGGATACATTTTTATTAATTAATATATGTTGTATGGTTTATGAAAGAAATTAAGGTTAATCGACAATTCAAATGAAAGGAAATGAACGCCTTGTGTGAACGACGTTTATTTAGAACATGTAACAATTTATTCCTCTTATATATTCTATGTTTTATTGCATAAATAACTACAAAATAAATTCATTAACAATCCACCCACCTTTTTACTTGTCTGTTGCTTGGCACTTGATTGATTTTTATCTTATACACTAATAAGTATTACAAAATGGACGTGCATAAGCTGTTTTAATTACGCTTAATTTCAAAGTTGGAAGAGACTTGTTTCAATTTTCTAAACAGGGAACTACTTTGGAAATTACGTAATTCCACGTGATTTGTGACCAAGAACACTATACAGGCACAGATTGTGTGAATTTATCTTCTGTTGCGAATGGAATTACAACTTGAACATGAAAAATTATGCTTTACCTCGACAACACGAACTAAAAAAGTATTCGTTTATTAAAGTATGCCTTCCGACCTGTTTTTGCAAAATTAATAGAAGATTTTTCATTATGACATTCTGGTTATATTTATTTAGCCTGAGCAAGCAGTTCTTGTGGTTTTAATTAATTCCTGTAAGATAATTCCTTAAATAATAAATTAAGTAATGTTAAAAAAAGGCAGATCTTTTATTTATAATTCCTCATGATCTTTTAAAATTATAAATTAATTTATTATTAATAAAGTTATTGAATATAGCTGGTTTAACAAATAAAGTTGAAAGTTTATTTTTATACTTAACCAGATATCATGGAAGATCTTATTATTCAATATAATCACTATATTTGTACTTTTATATACATTATAATCTCAAAATAAGAAGTGTACGAGTTGGAGTGGATAGATTTCTAGTTGGTATTATTATAAGGAGAACATGTTTATGGATACATTTTATTAAAATACTTGATCACTTGATGATATAGCTATTCGCAATATATGAGAGTGATATATATGAAATAGACATCGCCTCAAAAATATAAAGGTACAACACACGTTACAGAACACAGGGGTCCATTAGCAGAGGAGCAATACATGCACCTCTTCCTCTATTTAAGGCTTTTACTTTAATATACTATAGTCTTTAGCGATATCCCTGAGCAATGTTTTCTTTAACTGTACAAATAAAATACTCGTACTCGTCATTAACAAGACCAAAAGTAAAAACCCGACGCCTTAAAGATTAAATAAACTAATCGAGTATTTAATCTGACATTGCCTCGCTTTACTCCGAAAACTTTTCATTGATTCGTTCAGAATCTTAATGAGTTGTACGGAGTTTCTTCCAACTCGACTTGAGCCCCCGATTGAAAAACGTGTCAGTTAACCATGGCGAGTTGACGATTACGTGATATCCTTTGCCACAATTTCCCTGGAAATGTAAATGATTGTTATACATGATGTCCCAAACCTTTTATATGTCTAGTATATGTTATAGGTTCTTACATTATGATATACCACCCTCATTGTATATAATAATAATTGTCTATATGACATAATTATTGTCTTTAATAACAATATTTTTTAAGTAACCTTTTTTTATTAAAATATCTAAATGCCATTTTCAATCTGGCTTTGTCATACATCTTTAAAAACAGAGGAGCACAAATTTTTACTTGACTATATCAGTAATTGTATTTTATCATAAAATCTGTAGTATAAATTAAACAACGCGCAAGTTAATTTGATAAGCCAATTAGTACGATTGTGGGGTTTTGATTAGAATATAATAGAGTTAGCTAATCGATTATACTAATCGATGGTGGTTAACGAGACCTATGCAATTGTATGCTCTTAATGGGGCGACAATGTAGCCTCAACTAAAGTATAGACATACAATTAATGCAAACCGGCATTGGACATATAGGTGCAAAGCATGATGC
The DNA here is from genome assembly GCF_021130785.1 of Homalodisca vitripennis. NCBI lineage: Eukaryota > Metazoa > Arthropoda > Insecta > Hemiptera > Cicadellidae > Homalodisca > Homalodisca vitripennis. Next base: position 11,049 of record NW_025779404.1, read on the forward strand.
AAGGGTCTGGTTAAATTCTGATGTTCTGAACCTTGATACTAACATAATATGTAGTCCTCCTGATCTATGACTACTAAGTTTCAAAAAATCCAAAGCAGTTCATCGTATTCAATAAAGAGCGCTTTCTCCAAATATTACAATATTTTTAAAATTGCGTTCGAAACCACGGGTACTATATGTAAAGCTATAAATGGTTCTATTCTGAAAATTTCTTTATAGTTGGAAAGCGAGATATGCTTTTGATCAGTAACTGGTGGTTGTTAAGAACTTTAATTTCTACATCTAATGGCTCGTAACTTCTGCAAGGAAACAGACTATGACTTTCTATCAGAGGCGACATCAGACAGTTTTAATCTCAATTAAACTATCATGCAAAGTCAAGGTCATTGGGAGGAATTCCCTCCAGAACCCTTTTAATCTCTTAATGCTACAAAGTTAAAAAGCTTACTAAGATTACAAAATTCAAGAAGGATGTCTCTAAGAAATCCGGGATGTATTTGTTTCGCTTAGGAAACGCTTCTGTTAATTTGAGATTACTTTAGCTATTAAAGTATTTATCTTTGTATCATTACTATGAGCATCTTTATTAAATATTAAATTTTACTTAGCGTTTTTAAATAAATATTGGTTTCAATGTAATCAATAGGAGATATAAGTGGGTAACAATAAGCACGACTTACCTAAAGTAATTCATAATATTCTATTGGCTGTTCACCGACAAACACTTTATTATTCAATCAGAGACCAGACAATACATCCTTGTGTACCATCCGTGATGTGAATATCTAACAAAGCCCCAAATCTGGCTCTTATATTCTGTTTATGAATACAGATGAGAGAAGTGTACTGAGCAATTAAGTAGGTACTACTTTTATTGGGGCTAAGTTGTTTAAAGCATTTCAGTAAGTACATAAATACATTATAACAGTAAAAATCACCAGTGTACATACCAAAATGCAAATTTATCTGTTTTTATGTGATATTAAATATGAAGTGTATATTATGTATCATATTACTATAATGCAATGTAAAATGAAATTGTGCATTAATAAGTTATTTCATAGAGAGTACCAGAATGACCAAACGTGTTCAACCAGCTCCAACTGAAATCTTGATTTTTGGTAATATAGAAACAGGGATAATTCCCTGTGCTACGCCTTAGAACTTTAATACTAAATCATATGACATTTATCATAAATTTATATTTATTAGTGGTAAATACAATTCTTTGGTAGTTAAAGCTACATATATGAACAACTCACATCATATTAACGACTTTTAAGATGTAAAGAACGATGAAATTGTTAATTTAAATCAATAGATATTGAGATAAAACAGCCATTGTGGTCGTAACGAGTAATAAAAAATTTATTCCGAATAAAAAAACGTAGCTTAACACCATACTTGAAGTCGTTCAACAATGGAACGAGTATACATGTCCATTAGGTTATTGCTATACTGTATTTATTTTGTTATTTACAAGTGCTCACTTACTGAATAGTTTAGTCAGAATTTTCCTGTTCGTTATACCATATAAGAGAAAATTATTAATTAGTTGTGATAAACAAATGTTGTTTACATTTAATACATACTGCTGTAATAAAAAATTGAGTATTAAAATTAAAAATTTCCTGAAAAATCGTGAAGCAACAATATAGAACCAGAATAAAGGTTTAGACTCCTCGTATTTATTTCTTGATCATTGATTTACAGCAATATTTTTTGGTACTGTATGACCCAACATTTTTCTTGCGAAATCTTTTGTTTTACTAATCTAACTAAACAAGATTCATAATTAAGAATATGAGATTATTGGTGTGTTAAGAAATATTTTTCATAAATTAGGGGTTTTTATTGCGAATATATTTAAATATTTGTCAGTTCGAAAAGGATAAAAACATTATTAAACTCAGATGAATATATAGTTCGTTGTAATTTTCGTTGTCTAAAAGGTTTATGATACACCATATTTACAGTTTTTTTTTCAACTTTGATACAAATAATATTTCAGAAATGAATTGGTCTCATTGTTATCACGTTTAGTATAACTACATTGAATGCGTATGTGCTGTGTATTATATATTATATATATCATATATCCAGAATGATCCTAACTAAAATCCCAAAGCTGAGTGCACCATTAAGCAGCTAAAAAGGTCAAAGTCAAAGTCAAAGTCAAGTCTTTTATTGCCGTTGATAATAATACAATTATGTGGCAAAGGTCATACCGAATAAATCTAAAATTTTTACATTCGTTCACAATACCACATTCAGACATACAATCGTTACATTCATCCATACCACTTACTCGCCAATTCTCTCCACCGCCAACGCCAGTGTCAGTCTTCTCAATTGGAGGTCTCCCAACTATAATTCAAAAACTCGTCGACGCTATAGAATGCTTTAGATGCTAAAAAGCGCTTCAGACGAGTTTTTAACGCCTTGGGCGTTTGTACGTTTTTCATGGAATCAGGCAAACTGTTGATGAAACAGACACCTGCCTGCGAGGGCAGGTGTTCATAAACCACCGTTCTGTGTCGCCCAGAACGGTAGTTGTCTCTGCCTCTCGTTTCATATTCATGCACGTCACGGCCCCTAGTCAGGGCACATTTTGACTTACAGAATAAAACTGCCTCCAAGATATAGAGACATGGCAGAGTCAACAGCTGCAATTTTTTGAAAGCAGGTCTGCACGACTCTCTGAAGTTCATGTTGGCGATTGTTCTGATCGCTTTCTTTTGAAGCCTGAAAACTCTCAAAATTTGATTGTTTGAACAAGCTCCCCACAAAATCACTCCGTAGGAAAGGTGTGGGTAAATCAGGCCGTAATACGCCGCCATCAGCACCTGACTTGGGCAGTATTTGGCTAAAGATCTTAAAACATAAACGCCAGATGCTAATTTTGAACAAACTGAATCAATGTGAACATTCCATGTCAAACCTCGATCAAGGTATATACCAAGGAATTTGGAGGAGTAAACTTCTTCTAATGTGGAGTCTCCCAGCATGACGGAAGGTCCACACCCAACGTCCATTGACCGCAGGGCGAAATTCAGAAAATTAGATTTTGTGGAATTTGTTGTCAGGTTGAGGCTATGAAAGTGTTGAACGCAGTTGTTAAGGTCAACAAAAGCTTTTTGTTCCAAAACTTCTTTTGATTTTTCGTTAAAACAGAGAGTCGTGTCATCAGCATACTGCACGAGATTACCGTACAGAAGTGATGACTCGATGTCATTGACATAGACCAGAAAAAGGATTGGACTGATGATGGAGCCTTGGGGAACTCCATATCTCAAATCCAATGGACTTGAAAGGTGATTTGTAATTTGGACAGTCTGTGTTCTACGACTTAGAAATGATTTAATCCATAGCAGGGGCACACCTCGAATGCCATGAGAATTCAAGTTTGTCAAGAAGTGTATTATGGTCAACACAGTCGAATGCTTTGGATAAGTCGAGAAACACACTTATGGTGGGTTTCCGACACTCTAACCCCTCAACAACCATTTCGACCAGACTCACCACAGCGTCTATCGTCGATTTTCCCGTTCTGAAGCCAAATTGATCTTCAGAGAGCTGGTTGTGTTTGCTAAGAAAACAAAGCATTCTTGTCAAAAATAGTTTTTCGAAAATCTTGCTCACAGTTGGCAAAATAGAGACAGGCCGATAATTGTTAAGGGAGCATGGGTCATCTTTTTTGAAAATGGGGTGTACTTTAGCATTTTTCAGGAGGGAGGGGAAAACTCCTGTTTGAAAAGACAGATTTACCAATTGAGTCAGAGGGCTCACAATATGCTTGGCACATTTTTTCAAAATCCACATGGACAATAAATTTAGATCGGTTGATTTTTTGGCCGGGAGCTGCTGAATAATTTTTTTTCCAACTCTTCCTCAAGTACAGGTGCCAGTATCATTGATTCTACTGGACTACGTCTTCGCGTGTGAGTAACCTGGGGCTCTGACGGTCGAGGACCTTGCCCACAAGCAACAGACGCAAAAAATCTATTAAACCTCGTGGGCGATCTCAGCTTCATCGTGCACCAAGGTATCTCCAATTTTAATTGTGATCTGTTTGTGAGCTTTATTTTTATTGTTAATAATGTCCCAAACAGTTTTAGAAACATTTTTAGAAGAAAGAATTTTTTTTGAGACATCATATGAGGTTATTGTGTTACCATAAATATAGCAGACGAAAATATTTTTGAGACGAACAAAATACGTACTAGTATTTAAGAGTACACAGTAAATTTATATAATTGTCTTTCCGTCACATTTTTAATAAATTCAAAATTCCACTGCTGCTTAAACACGGAGCTAATAGTTCTCTTTTGACTCAACATGTCAGTGCACTGTTACGTTTTTAAACAAAGGAATATAACATATTAATTTAAAACAATGAATACAATTATTAAATTAAATTAACTTTACAAAAGAGTATTATTACTAAAGAATCGAATTATTGCTTATAAAAAAATTTTCACATTATTCGATATATTGCTAATTTTCCATAAAAAAAATAATAAATTGGTTATTGCTATTTTGAATCCGATGTGATAGTTTAGCTGGGGCGTAACTAAACGATATAACAGTTCAACGACCGTTTAATAGGTTTAGGGTCGACATGGGAACACAGTAACTGTGTTATGTTGGCCTTCAGAGAATATACTGTAGTTTTATGTTTGTTTATGGTTGCAGTTTGCGGGTTTGTTTCGTCCAAGGTTTTATTACTTAATATTTCAGTTAAAAACTAACTTATTATACAAACATGTACATGCATCAAATAGTTGGTAAATTTTTAAACTATATATATATATAAACTAATAAACAATGTAGATTCACAGAAAAGTGCACAAAAGTGTTTGGAAGAACCTTAAGCCCTATTTTATATTTTCTCCTATTAGGAGCAATAAATAAAATAAATGTTAACACCAGCTTTGTTGGCTAAATTTTAAGGTATTACCTATTATATATGGTATAGTAAAAAGGTTTCAAGTGGTTAAATAGCCAGACTTGATGGTTGTAAATAAGTCAATTAACACATGGTTAATGCATGCCAAATGTATATTAAACTGAGTAATTGTGTAGATTTTTAATTAATGAGCACTTTGTCACATTTATAAGTAGCTGTATTTTTCATTGGATTAGCCCAATTAAACAATTCCGTAATTATACAATTTACTTGGTCAGTTATTAAAATAATTCAAAATAGGTCAATCTTACCTCATAATATTTTTCACTGATTCATACCTGTCATCTTAACCATTAAACAAAAAGATTTGAGTAAATTTTTATTTTAATATTTGTATACATATTAGGTTATAGATAAATATAAAAACTCCAATAAAAGTAAATGATTCATTCTCTACTGTGCACTATATTCGAAACTTATAGCCAACCCAGGTTCTATTCGGTTATGTATAGTTTGAAAGCGAGATATTCTTAGGAATTTCAATGTTTAAAGGGGAGATGTACGCCCTATACCAGCTCATGTTAATTTTCAAATATTTATGTTCATTTTTCTCAAGAACTATGATACCTAACGAATTGAAATTTTTAGCACTTCTAAAACATACTATTATACACAAAGCCCTGCCACTTTTAAAGATTTAAAATCAATATTTTTGGCTTTAGAAATTTTTTAAGAATACTCAATATTTTTTTCAATTATTTGTTTTAAAAAAAATTTTTTTTTTTTTATTTTGACCTAGACTTATGAAAGTGGCAGGGCTTGTATGAATAGGTACGTCATATATATATGCCGTACCTATATATATATATATGTGATATAAATTTCATGAAGATTGGACAACTAGTTCCTGAGAAAAAGGAACATTTATGTCAAAAAAGTAAATTTTCGGTAATTCACAAAACACTTTTATGTATACAAAAATATGATTGAAAAGTACCTTTTAAAACATTCCTGCTTCATAGTCTTGTTCCTTGGCCTTATCATCATCAATTAGTTTCTTCCTCACCATTCTTGCCCGTATCCTAGCTTGCTTTGTCTCTTCTTCACCAGCTTTTTCGGCTTTCCTCACTCGGTCCTCATCAATCTGACGTAGGGTATAAACACAGTTTTGGCCTAGCTTTATACCTAGATCATTAAGCACTTTTATTCTGCCTTGACTTCCTTCACGAAAAGTAATAATACTGTCAAAAACACCAAATCTTAGTGTTTGCAGGCCTACAAAATTTAATTTAGGTATACGCGTCCACAACACAGAATTAAAACTTTCGTTTACATTCTGTGTTTGACCATGGAGACATTTTTTAAGCAGGTCTGGTGAAAATAATATTAAAATATTATTAAAATAATATAAAGTAATATTAAAAAAGTGCAAGTTATGTATATTAAAATGCTCAAAACAATATCTTATCGTTCAGAACGTCTTCGATACGTCTGACCACGGATCCATGCGCCCGACTAGCATGTTTATATTTTTTTAGCATATAAATATAACCCAAATATATATGTATTATATATCACTGAACTCAGAAAAATCTAAAATAAAAATATAAAAAAATATTGATTTTTTTTACAATATAGGCGTACATCTCCCCTTATCAATTACGTTGATAAGATTTCCTACCTATATTATTAGTTTAATATAATTTCTTTAATTATACAACTATGAACATCCTTAGAGGCGTCATCAGACAGTTTTTACCTGAATAAAATGACCATACGCACTCAGGTTCATTGGGAAGAACTCCTTCCATAACCCATTTTATTATATAACTGCGCTAACCTTAAAAAGCTAAAGAAACTTACCCTCAATCAAGATATATGAAAAGATCCTGAAAGTTTGTTAAGGTCTAACTTTTCGTGCTGTTTTTCTGTCAAACTTGTGAGATAAGCTTCTTCACCAGCAAAGTTTTTGCTAATTGTATTCATTTCTAAGCATGAAGGATGTTTTGGTGTCTTAGTACTGTTAAGGGGGCTGGCCCAGTAAAAAAAAAAAATTTTTGCAATTTTTTTTAATTTTTTCTTGTTTATTTACAATTAATTTGATGTAAAATATCATGGGCATACGATTTTCTTTGGCTGAGTTACAGGTAAAAGTGTAAACGTATTTTCAATCGGTCCGAGGAATTACACGGTGTACGGTATACAAAATATATTGGTGATGGGGACACATCCACTTTTACTAAAATAAGTGAAATGGAACCATATGGATCTGGTGTAAGTATTGTGAAAGAAGAGTGTGTTGGCTATGTCCAAAAACGTATGTACAGTAGACTAATGAAATTCAAAACCAAGAACAAAGGAAAAGTACTTAGCGATGGAAAAAATAAGTGGTAAAAATAGGCTATCAGAACCTATTATCAACCAACTTTGTATTTGTTATGGAAATGCAATTAGAAATAATAATATTGATCTCATAAACATGCAAAAGGCAGTATGGGCCATCTGGAACCATAAAGCAAGTACCGATGAGCAGCCGCTCCATCATTTTTGTCCAGAAAGTAAAGAATCTTGGTGCCGTTACCAACAAGCAGTTGCTTCAAACAGTCTTGGGACTTTTAAACATAAAAACACTATCCCCAAAGCCATAATGCTGGAGATAAAACCAATATTTGTAGACCTAACAATGCCAAACCTCCTCCAAAGATGTCTTATGGGAAAAACACAGAACTCTAACGAAAGTTTCAACAATATTTTGTGGTCACTGTGTCCTAAAAAAGGATTTGCAGGAAGGGATATTGTGGAAATAGCTGCTCATGAAGCTTCCCTAAAATTTAATGAAGGGAATAATGCAAAGTCAAAAGTGCTAGACCACTTGAAAATCAAACCCGGAAAACACTTCAACAGCTGCATGGAGATTTTTGACGTTCGACGAGTGCGCGACGCAAATAAAAGAACTATGTTGGCAAGTCTGGAAGAAAGGAGAAGGCTTAGAATAGAAAAAGAAAGTCAAGACAAGGAAAAGGAAGGTTGTTTCTTATGCTGCTGGAGGATTTTAGAGTACCATTTTAGTAAATTTATCAATAAAATATGTTTGTTTGCGATTTCCCGAAACATTGTTTTTTTCCTATTATTTACATCATAACTCCAAAAGTATGGAGCAATCTTCACCAAATTTTCACCAGATCTTCATTTTAGCTGTGTAAATGGCTTGAACTAAAATTAAAATGGTGAGTAAAGTATTTCTTATATTCCAAGCCTATTACCTTCTAAAAACTCAATTTTTTTTGTAAAACTACTTTAAAATTCAGTAATTTGTTTTATTTGTACATTTTTTTGATATATTTTTAGTTCAGGCCAAGAAACTATTGCCTAGGAACAAGATACATTTTATTTTGTGAAATTATCTCATAAGGTAGATTATTTATCATGTTAAAACCATTAGACTAAAGATTTTTTTTGCAAAAAAAACAAAAATTAAAAAAAATAATAAATTTTATATTTGCAATTTTGTTTTTTCTTAAGTGTGTATAAAAAGTCTATTTTGACTTAACCTGAAAGTTTCAAACAAATTGGGCAATATTTGACTGAGTAAAAAATTGTTTTCCAAAACCATGCAAAAGTGATTGCGATACTGGGCCAGCCCCCTTAATGTAAGTATTTGTTTCTGAAATATTATATTATATATAATCTTGGATTAAAAATAATCAATAGCAGATAAAAGTTGGTACCAAAAGTTACGATGTGCCTACATTGATTCATATTCGTGATGCTGACCACCGACAAAACACCTTATTATTCAATCATGGACCAGACAATAAATCCTTGTGTGTCTTTCCGTGACGTGAATACTCAACACAGTCCCAAGTCTGGCTTGTATATTCTGTTCGTGAATACATATGAGGGCAGTGAGAAGGTTCTACGTTTATTAGGGGTACAGTAACTTTAAGTATAAGTCATAAATAAGCATATCATTACTTTATAAATGTAAACATTGTCGGTGAAACACAATAATGACATAATTGGTTGGTGTTTTTGTAATATCAAATATGACATACATATTTTAGTACCTTATTACCATCACAGTATGATGTACAATATTGTTAATTATTAGTTTTAAGTATCTTCTTCATGATAACATGATTATTGCTTCATAGTAAATTCTCTAGATAATAATTTACCTTACAGAAATTATTAATTTACAAATACACAAATAAATCTAGTTCAATTTGACATGCATGTTTTTACTTTGATGCAAATGACCATTTTTCTGTAAAAATATTGTCTAAATAACTATTTACTATGCTAAATGTACAGATGTATATTTAACCCATAAATAGGTTCTATAAAATAAATTCCACATAATTAAAATTGTCAGTGCCATAATTAGCCTTAATTAAACTACACACGCATGCTTTATACCAGTTAATCGGTGAGCTACTTGTAGCATCCACTAACCTTAAGGAGTGATCAGGGATTTCATAGATTTAGCACGGATTTCATTGGGGATTGCAATGTTAATCATTGTATTTTATAATAATTATATTATTAAAATAATAATTAACACTGCATATGAGTTACGGGTGACTCATGTCTAGCATGAATTATATTACTTATTATATATATAACCTATTATACTACATTTCACGTGTGCACCACGAGTCACATGCGAATCAAACATGCACAGTTCATTTACTTGTTCGTACCGGTTCAGTTTCTGTCATTGTCTGCTACGTGTCCCTTTGTTATTGTAATAACATCCGCCTCCAAAGATTTCACGGAAAGTCTTTGGTAGTTTTTTTTTTTAGTTTTGGATGTCTAATTTAGTTATCAATAGTTTAACGGAATATAAGCAGATTGCAACAATATTGATTGGTGATTCATGACAGTTAAAAAGTAACAAATAAAAAACTCTGGTATTCTATAATAATAAATAGCTTTTAGTTGCACCAAATTTCACATAGAGTGTAGTGTTGACCTAAACAAATCTATGCAACTTAAAAGAAGCCTGATGCACCACAACTTTTCTGGCATACTACTTACATTATTTCAGTTTAAAGAAACCATATCCTTGTACCGTTTTTATAGCACATATTTTAAATTTATTTTGGAGCTAATACTTTATAAATTAAACAACTTTTCGGAAATACTTGGTTTATTCCGAAATTCAAGTTTACCAAAAAAAATTAACAAAGTTTACAAACTTTTGATTCGATTTTCTTCAAAACTTCACACAATCGAACAAATCTAATTAAGAGTCTGATTAAAAAATGAATTAAAATTAAAATGAAACTAAAAATTTATACTTCTCAAAAAATGGTTTAAATTAACAAAATAAAATAAAAGTTCTCTTCTCAAAATACTCAAAATCAATATAACACAAAACTTGATATTAAACTTTATGACCAAAATTTAATTCACAATACTTCAAAAAATGTAATTAATTCTCAGACTCTGAAAGATGGGAAACTTTAGAAATTTTAATTACAACAGTATAAAAAAATCAAAGATATTAACTAAACGCTGGTACGGGACTTACTACTTTGAAGATTACGGAGGCTGATAGGGATTTAATACGCACTGAAGAAAAATTAAAAAAAACTTGAATTAAATTTACACGCGATAAAAAATGGAATTAACTCTAAATCCCACACTATAGGGTTAGAGGAAGAGCTGCGATTCTCAACAGGACCTTGTCGTCGTGGCTTCAAGACTCGAACTGAATCCTCCAGCGAGCCGGGAGGAACGCATCACCCGATACGTCACTGACCGATCAGCTGATTGCCGGTCCAACTGAACAAACAAAGTCCCCGCACCGCGTCTAGTTAATAAGAGCCTAGTTCCTACCGCGATTCAGCATAAATGAATTTGAACTATGGTACATCCTCACAAATGAAAACATTATTTCCTTTGAAAGTGGCATTAGGGTGTTAAATTTAAATTATCGTACAATTGTAAGTGTAAATAATGCTAGTTAGAAGTTCCTATAATATTAACATATGTTAACAACCATTACATTTGAGATATATGCGTAAAAGTGTAATTAATTATATTTATAATTATACACTGAACAGAACAAGATATACATATATTCTAAGTTATGAGTAATATGAGTTTTAGTACAGGTGTAAGTTTCATATTACTTGGTTTTGATATGCAATTAATATATTCCATATGTTAGATAATGGTATTCAGAAATAAATTCCTAAATAGTGGATTTGTACGATTGACGGCTATAATTCGATATACGCAATTGAATATTGGAAATTGCTTTTCATTAAATGTAATTGCCCAGTAAAGCATTCCAGATTAAATCGCAATACCACATGTTATATTTATGTATTACTCTGAAATTCTTCACATTCGTTTGTAATTTGTTTCGGTTGGCAAAATACCACGATAAATATTGTAGTTAATAGTGTATTTATTTATATTTTCATGACTCTAGTCATGTTGTAAAACGCATTCCTACGTTAAATAGATTTTTGTATATAATACTAGTGGATCTACAGTGACAGTTTCAAATGCAATAAACTTTTATATGATTAATTAAGGATTAGAATTTGACTCTTCTGAACTAGATATTTTGTCTTCTATTGGCATTGATCATACTCTCCATGTACCTTATACATTCGGTTTGTCTATTCAAGTAGGAAGCTGTTGTTCAAGGAGCATTTTAGGTTACCACTCGTTTTTTTCTAAGATCCACATTTTGTCCATTGTTCCATCCTACTAAATTCTTAAAGCATAAATTTAGTGCCTTATAAAAATTTACTTTAACTATTCGCACCATTATTTTGGTTTATAGAACCATATTACAATCATTTTTTGTTGCTTTTGTTTCTTTTATTAAGGAACTAGCAGGTACTCCGCGCTTCAAAGACAGGTTCTTATACTTTGCATGTCTATGAGGACCTCTGCTTCAAGTGAATTATATTTTGCCAACGTTAGTTTTGCTATATTCCATGATAAAGAATATTTTTGAACACGTATAACTGGTCTTGTTGTATCATAATTTATTTTCTCTTGTTTCCCCAACGAGAGAACTATATTTAAATGTACAGGTCTAAGAAGCTAACTTATGTTAAATACAACTATTATGGGTTTTATAAACAGACTTTACATTTTGTAGTAAATGTAAGATAGTAGCTTTGTCTTTGACATCCACATTGCAGTTCTGACCAAGCACTTCATACTTAATATTTCCTAAAGCTTACAGTCAAAATTATATATTTGTTAAGACTTACCTGTACTATATGAATATTTCCTCACTTACTGCAACAATCATAATCTGTTATTTCAAAAGTGTAAATGTAAAAAAAGTTAAATAGTTTTTAAAATAATGTAGCATATAATTATGCTTTCATAAAACAATGTTTACACATAATATTTTGTTATTCAAATATATGTTTCAATCTATACTATTATTTTAAAAATAATTGGATTTTTCTATTGACCTTATTGTTTTATATGAATTTAATTGAATACGATTTTAATAGTAATTCTGCTATTTACAGAGACACATCAAAAAAATGAGATTATCGTAATTATAAAAAGTAACCAACCCAACTACGTGTCATGTAATAGATAACTATATACTCTACGTAAAGTACTAAAAACCCTATTTTCTGCTGACAATGAAATTATACTAATCTAGAAGGAAATCAATACAAAATAATTTTTATTTAGACATTGCAAAAGGGTTACTGTTATAACTTAATTTTACATAACTCATGTGATATAATTATTTAACTGTTATAATAGGTACAACGTTAAACAAACTTTACATTTAAACACTTTAAATTTAAACATTACAAAAGTGTTACTGTAACACGTATATTGATCTAATTATTTGAATATTTTATGAGGTACAACAGTATACAATAATTTGAATACATAAAACCAATATTTAATACTTTTATTTTTTGTGAGGCCTTTTGATAGCAAGGCTAAAACGTAATTTACCAAATATTTAACTATTTTTATGAATGATCAACTATATAACATTTTTATAATAATTACGGTGACAATAAGTATTTTAATCAATGCCTTATTCTGAATTTTGTTAAGATATATTTAAAAGACTTCGTTACAAAATCTTTTGACCAGGCAAATTTAAGTAGTAAAATAATTTTATGAAACATGTTATGGCAAAATTGTTTAACTACAACCTCAATTAAAAAGTAAATCAATAACAAACATTTTTAAAAACCTTTGTATTTGTATGTATTTGGTTAACCATAAATACATATTTTGTCGTCAAAGTTTACATTAAATTTACTAAACTAGAGTTAGTGATTAATGCATAATCATTAAATAGTGTTAAAGTAATTGAATTTGCTATTAACTAATTAAATGAGTGAGTACTGTAATTATTGCATCATGAAACTATTGTCTCTGAGGAGCGGGGGGGACGAACAGGGACAATGTAATTGTTATTGTGACAAAAAAGTCATTCTTCATCAAGACTGTTATGACCAAATTTCAAGGTAATTTTTGTGATGTAATTCTTGACACTCTACTAATTTTGGACAATTTGTAATACATAATGAATACTGAATTATACTTTTACTTGTAATCAAGACTAAAATATGTGCTATTACATATAACGATAGCACTTATCGAAAATCCTTAAATTCCACCGAACAATTCTCAAACTCTAATTAAGAATATTTTGTATGGTTGGTTATTAAAAAACCCAAATAAATAGCGTATTGGGAATTTTGAAATAGCCCAGTTTATTTACCTGTAATAGTTGGTTTCTAATCAGTCTTTCCTATTAGCATCAATGTTAAAATGCATCTCTGGAGAGTTAGTCCGGTAAACATCAAGAAGGACGATTAGGAAAAATTGGTGAAGATTCTACCATCATCAGGTGTCAACCATTGCTTTATCAATAGGCATGCTAATTTGTCCGTCTATATCAGGTCTCGTGAAACTAAAATGAGAAAACAAAATCAGGATTGAAAAGTCTTTAGTTGGCTGATTGTTCTTACAACATTTTGAATCATATCCTAATTAATAATCGCACATCTACCAGAAATAAATAAAATGAACAGAGTAATAACAATATAAATGTTTATAATTTCTATGAAATTAAGGTAGAGTGGACGTAAATGTATTAGTATGGACGAAAAACATTTCACTTATTACAATGTGAGCTATGATTTTAACAACCATAACTGATAGGTCACAAAACAATAGGCAGGTAAATGGAGTTATTAAGTATCTAGGCAACCGTTTAAATGGAATATAGTCTATGCACAATGTTGGAAAATATAAAAACCATAGACCTAACAAGTGCGGTTGGAGGACACATTTCCTTATCAGTACAAGGCAGGTGTACAAGGCTTTGCTAAGTTTTTCTTTACAAATCTTAATTACTGTTTCATTCTTGGGATTTCATGTGGACTAGATGGCTAAGAGACATTATATAAAAATTAAATTTTAGGTCTCCCCGACAAAAAAGATAAATTGTGTCAGCCTACTGAGTGGCATTCAATGACGTTAACATAAATTGTATGGTCAAACATTCATCTTCATACAACTCATTACATTGTTTTGTGGAAATGACTTTGATATAAAGTTTAGATATGAAAGACACCCGAGCTACATATGCGTTTGTTTTCATTAAGTTTAGTACAGCATTAGTATTTAAAATATAATTGTTTTGGGTGAGCTAGGGTGGGTAATAGAAGGAAAGAATGCACTGAACTTAAATTTTGTCACATACATTTAAGACTGTACAACTTTTTCAAAATAATTTATTGTTTTGCTCTATATGTAAACATAAATTATTGTACTCTGTTTTATCGAAATTTATTTATTCTGCAATTTTCTTGTTTTCCATGGTTACCTATAAGACAAATGTAATATAATTCTCTAACGCTCAGCTATTCCCATGGAGAGGCACCCATAGTAACCTCAGTGTTGCGCGCGCCCACACACACACACACACACACATATATATATATTATACATATAATGCTAAATATATATATATATATATACATATATGCTAAATATATATATATATATATATATATATATATATATGTAGAGTGGAGCTGGACACTCTACAACACCCCGTCGACCTATCCATCTCTCAGGAAACACCTGGTCCAAGAATGTTTTAACGTGTTTTATGTCATAGTGAGGAGGGGCGCCGCGCCGTCCTGTTGGAAAAAAAAGGATCGTACATGCCTTGCGTTATGTTGTATGGCAGTAACAATGTCACGTTGCAACTCTTTTAGTTCTGTGGCCCTTAATGGGGGCAATTTTGAACATTTACTTTGAGCTTAAAAAAGGTTGAGGTAAGATTTAAACGATAATTTTAATTATATTAAGTTTAATTTTGCACTTCTTAGTATTAAGAATGAGTCTGAACAGATGAGTTAAGAATAGTGTTTTTTACCGTAACCTTTCAAAAAAATTTTGAAAAAGCCATTGTTTCGTACAGAATTGAGATAGAGACCTCTAGTCTGTGGCATTGTTCTTCTTTTATAAAGACCTTTAAGTGTCATTTGATGGGGGTTTGCATTTAAAAAATTTCGACTTGACCCCCCAACTCCCCATTTTGGTTTGAGGGGCTAAGTTCTCATGTAGCGCAAAAATCATCATTTGTCATGTTGTATTGTCATGTATGTCATGTATTTGTCATGTATATAAACTATTCCTAAAGTATATTGGTTTATTTAATTCCGTTCAAAAGTTAGAAGGGGGGGGGGGGGGACTTTTGGGGCACCCTGTTATATAAATATAAATATAGATAGATAAAGCGGCATTTCAAGCCTATAGGTGAGTTCATTTTCGAGACACCCATACTATTATTTTAATACTAGTTTAAAACTTCAACCCTAATTTACTATTTATTAATTCATCATCCTAATGGTGGTTATAGGTTACAGAGATAGCTTTACATTAATAGGTTTATTAAATAATTCAGTTTACCTAAATAGTTATAAAAAAGTTGTTACTTATTTCCAACAAATAATATTTTGACCAAAGACGATGTACTTCAAAATCAAGACGCTTACTAAGCGAGCACTAAGACAATTCATTGATTACTTTTACCCCTAGACGTACAGAAAACTACTTTTAAAGTTTGAAAATCTAGAGTATAAAGAACAATATAAATCTCATATCCTATTAGGCACTTCACAATGTGTACAATATATCTTTACAAAGCAGATGTTTGTACGCAGCAGTGCTACAGTAAGTCTCTAGATATTGAGATAAAGCAGCCGTTGGGATTGTAACGGGCAATAAAAGTGATACACTGGCTAAAACAAACGTTGTTCCACAACATGTTTGTTTTCGTCTTACAATGGTATTTGTAAATGTGTTTATTAGATTTAATGCTATACTTAATTAATTTTAATTATATACATGTGCTTACTTAATGGAAAGTTAGTGATACTATTTGATAATAATCACCTTATAATACAAGAGGAAGTTACTGACCTAGTTGGTATGATAAAATAATTTAAATTTTAATAATATACACTGCTTAAACAAGGACAGTGCTGTAGATTAAATTTAAATGTTTCAAAACGCAAGAAATCTAAAACCAGAAAAATGTCACGTTCTCATAGTTTTTATTATTTCTTTTCATTTAACCCTGGTTTAAAAATCCTTTAGTTTTTAATTTCACGGGGGAAAATATACTTTTAAACCTGTTTTATGTAACTGAACAAGGAATATTAAGCTTATAATTATCAATTACCGTTATTTTTAGAAAAGATATGAAGATTTGAGAAATGTGAAATGTTATAGGTATCTCATCAGTGAAAAACTGTTCTAAAAGTTCGTTTGTACTAGACTTTGAGCAGTTTCATGTTTACCAAAGCAAGACATGATTTGAACAAACTTATGAGGATATATCGGCAATTGGTATTATTACTAGGTGAAATATTTGCATAGGTGAATATTTATAT
Organism: Homalodisca vitripennis; assembly: GCF_021130785.1. NCBI lineage: Eukaryota > Metazoa > Arthropoda > Insecta > Hemiptera > Cicadellidae > Homalodisca > Homalodisca vitripennis. Next base: position 27,891 of record NW_025779404.1, read on the forward strand.
AGTTTTGCACACATGATGATATAGCTACTCAAAATAAACGTCGATATCAAATGGATACAAAGCATACAAAGGTATACGGCTACGTGGGCTTAGTGAGTCTGCTACTCAGGGAATTGTATTATAGTCCTTAGTGGTAAACCCTAAGGTTCAGTGAATTTTCGCTACAATCTGTATATGTACATGTTGTCACGTCTTCCATTTTATAAAGTAACATACATTTAAGACACAGATTAAATTTTAATAGAACTTTCAGAATAAACAGCAAAACTGTTTTACTAAACCATATTAATGTAGTTTATTAGTTATTCAGATTAACATTAAGTGTAAGTGTGATATGACTTATAGTTAGCCTATGTGATTTTTAACCTTTGATTATTCTTGTCCGCATCCTTCGATTTGCTAAATCTACTCTGGAAAATCCATTTTCTTTCCTTCAGTGGGCTAAGCTTCATACTCCAGACATAGTCGGTCAACAAACGTTCACTAAACTACAAGCACAATTGTATAATAGGTTTCCCACAATGCTATTAATTAGTACACTTGATTGTAATAATTTGTTTTTATTTAGAAATTTTGAATCCTCGTGATATGTACAATTATGTATGATTTCTTTAAGTTTATTCAAAAGTGTTTCTAATTTTAATAATGATTGGATGTATATGTATTGGATGTTTCCAGTTGTTATTAATGCATATAAAAAAAATTAAAACTATACTATAAATAAAACTAGTTTGAAATAATATAAGGATTGTATTTTAGTATTTAAGTTGGTTTACCTTTTCCCCTTAAACATTTTTACATAAAAGGCAATGCTTAAAAACGAAATTAAAATATGAAATAACAATGTTTAGTTATATTTCCAATAAAAAGAATCTTAAGACGAAAGAGTTTTTTTTTTTAACCATATACTTTAAATATTAGAAAATAAAAAATATAGCATTAGTAAAAATTTTACCAGTAAATTGTGTATAAGAAAGTTTCAATTCCTGAGTGTTAACTATTACCTCTTCTTCGGCCTGTTACTATGTATGGACCTCGAGAATAATAACGTTCAAAGTTCCGTACTGCATAGTATTACACACAGCTAAAAAGCTAATTAATATAGAATTGTAAACAATAAACTCCAGAACGTTTTTATCTATACTTTCTCCGCCACATTCAAAATGTGTAGATACGTAGATACGGTATGAAAAGAAGTAAAAATGGATGAAAAATTTGTGATTCTGTGATTGTGATTGTGAAGTTCTGAATCCTAACAACTTTTAGAACATTTCTATGTTGTGAACAGAAGAATACTAGCATAGCTCGATGTTGTTTGTTGTTTATGAGTCCCCCATCTACTCCAATGCTTAGCCCTGTTGTCATTTCTTCCTATATGAATCACTAATTACTGATCCATCATAATATCTGTTGCAAAAGGCAAAAATATCATCAGATGGTATCGTAAAAATATATACATACACAAGAGTTACAAATATCATACAAATTAAGCACACAGAACATGACCGTAGCACGTTAAAGAGAGAACACTAGGAGGTTTCGATATGGCAACACCGTTTTAAATGTCATTGGACTATTCATTAGGTACGGTAACACTACTATTCTCACTGTCAATTCTTCTGTTGTATTGCTTTTTCTTAACGCATTACTTCGATTGAGCATTTAAAGGAGGCTTTTTTGAAACTTACTTGAATACGGTTCCGACTCGATATTATAACATTGTAAGTTAATTAAATTTAGGTTGTATAAATTTAACTAATAGGTTTTTACGTAATTTTGTACCACTCTCAAAATCCATAGAACAAAGGCTATATTAATATAAATTTTATATTACAATTCATCAGCTGTTTAATATAAATTACTACATATTCGTTTTTGTATTCTTTTAAGATAATGTAACATTTTATAATTTAAACAGCATTGTATGAACTAAAATATTCTATTGACGTATCTAAATAACACGTGGAGACTGATATTTTGTTTTAATTATTTGCTAAAAAAATTAAAATTGTAACACCTGTTATATTGTTAATATTGTATTATATTATATTGTTGAAGAACAAAACTGAGTAACACTAAAGTAAAACAAATTAAAAGTTAGATTATTAACTTAGGAATCACTAAGATTGTGATTTTACAGTTGAAATAAACTTCGCCTAGTTTTATATATATATATATATATATATATATATATATATATATATATATTTCCTTCATCAATACTGATTTGCACTTAAATTTAATACAAGCAATTTCATCAGCCTTTACAATGCTGTATATATATGAAATGACTATATTAGAAATGTAATTAGGGTTTGAAATATTAATTTTATCCTGCATTTCAATTCACTTTGAGACAATATATGACTAACATACTGTAAATATATGAGTATTGTTTTGTATACATAACTTAGAAGGTAGGTTTTGTAGGAAGGAGTAATTCAATTTGAATTTTGAGTTTAGCTCCAGTTCACCTTCCTCTTGAGCGTCTAGTATCACACGCTGCATCAGACTCCCTGAGATAATCTAGGATTATCCGACATATCCTTTCCTGCCAATAGCTATGTTATGAGTACAAGACTTGGTTGCTATACTGTGCTTAGAGATCGTGTCACAAAAATCTTAGTGCACTCGATTGTGCACCTGATAAGACAATGAGATTTCAAGTTCACCTATATAGGTGTCTCTGATGTCGATACGATGTAACGATTCGTTTTGTGCTTCTTCGTCACCAACTTCCTTTGGATCCTTTCAGACGAACATGAGTCCAGATTCCAGTAGTCAAGTCTAAGACTGCGTTGAATACTAGTGGCTGCAATAAAAGAGGAGTGATCTGGAGATAAGCCCAACATTTAAAGTATTATTTTATTAATATAACAGTGTTCGTTTACTAATAATATTATTTATTTTGTAGAATATAATATTATTATACTTTTCAGTTTTTCTTCAACATGTCGTCGTATTATCTTTAAGTTTCAGAAAAAAAATCACCAAAATGCAAATATCTCTTTTTTACTAAAGTCCTTCCTCTCGCGTATTTCATGTGATCAGCCCGAGTATTAAAGATTTAAAAATAGTAATCTTTATTGTATTGTTAGTAAACCCATACCACATAATACGCAATACACAAGTTCTTCCTCCTTCGAACTTAAACTGAGCGATGCTCGTACGTTGGAATAATATTAGTACTATAGAAAATTCATAGAATATCGTAAATAAATATTTGATGTCTATAGCATTTCATAGATATAAAATATTTTTAACATTTTTATTTATAAAATATGAGTTAGTCCTCTAATTTAAATAATTTAAACACGACGGCAAATTAATAAGTAATAATATTTAATTATATATTGTATTCTTTTACAGGGAGTCTATCTTTTAAAGCCTGGATTATACATTCTATAACATATTTCTTAGATAGTATTAGTTACTTGGATAATAAACAATTTAATTATTGATTGAGTAAAAATGGAATGCACAACAAATACTGTTATAGAACTAGTTTTCCAAAACTGTATGATAAACCTAAAACTTCAAACAAAAACATAAAGAAACTGTGAAACTCCTATGATAATCGAAGACAGTTAATATTGGCTAATGAAGTATAGTAGAGAAACATAAATCTTCCGTTACACATCGTTTTTACTCTCAGGAATAATAACTCGTATTGTGTTCAAACAACCCTGTAAATATAAACAAACTTCATTTCACAAAGAGTTTGTTTCGATATCAATGTTTACCTCTGCATGTTGTATTTATACAAGGTGCGGCCATGCACATCTAGTAAAAACGTTTAATTAAAGTCAAATATTTACATAACGGTCTTTCTATATTCATAGAAATATTTTTATACATTCAATGCAAATTTTATAAATTATTACAAAAATAATCTAACAAGCCGTCTATGTCTATGAACTAAATCATTGCAAGACTTTATAAAAAATAGTAACATTTTAAATTGTGCACGAATCTGCACTCAGATGATAGACATTTATTCTTTTTTAGAAAGGATTAACGCATACCTTACCAAAACATTTAAAACTAAAATTATAACGTATTATTATAATCAAACTATAATACAGACTCCAAGATGGTAAAAATGTGTTGTTTACAAAATCATAAACACTCACTTTCGAAATGTTTACTAAAAATAAAAAAAAAGTTAATTTGTATATAAAATATACACACATCAATTCATGAAAATTGCAATATTTTTCAAGACAAACTGACAGATAGGACACTTTATGCATATATTACAAGAAATTAGAATTTTAAAGTACTTCTGTATATTTACTCAATGCTTGGATTTCTTGTACTCTGTATGTAAAAGTAATATATTGATTGTATTGAACAATCATTAAATGAAAAGATATTTTTCTTGGTGGTGCAATTTACTTTAAAAAAATAGTTAAACATACAAAATCCGTGGCGATTGGTTGAAATAACGTTTATGCGGATAATATATTTCTCTATACATCTATGCTATTGATACTCTATTAATGTCACATTATATACAAATGTTTTTATAAAAAAAAACAGTATCATAAGAAATTTACAATATCGCATTACAAACGAATTAAGCGCTTATACATGAAATAATATCACAGCAGTAGGTACAATCCAGTCTTTGAAGAAATTAGAATCGAGCCTTCGTGGTAAAGCTGGTTTATTATCAGACAGCTAACCTTACTCTGTTACAAGGATCGTGTAATGACAGGCTTGTCACTTCTCTGATCACAAGGTAAATGCTATTGTGGCATTAAACCTTTCGATAGGAAACTTTGGAAAATTACAAGAAAGATGAAGCTACAATACATGGAGATAATAGCTTACACTTTTATGACCGGGCAAGAATGAGTACCTGCCGCGTTTATTATAAAGGCGGGTATTCCTTTTTTTTTCAAAACTAGCATCACTGATACTCTCTAACCACATAAGGTTATATATACTGTGCATCCTATAGTTTCCATACAGATATACTATACTGGTATGGGTTACAAAACGTGTATGTATTGTACAATACTATTCAGTAATATATAGTATAGTAGGGTTAATATTGCTCTTAATTTCGTACAAATTATATTTCAGCTGAAAGTTATTTATCTAAAGCTTGAACCCGTTACGTGACCTAGTATATCTTGTTGGTGTGTTGTAGTTTTCGATACAATAATGTCATTAAACGACATAAATGGTAATATTATGTTATAATAAGAGTCGAAATCATGATAAAATCGCAATTAAAAATACAGATGAAATATTATTTAAAACCTGCTTTATAAAAATATTCAGGTGAGTTTACTTAAATGTTATTTATGTTGGTGAATCTAAAAACAATATTGTTTTTACAATATAATAAATTGAAATCTATTTTGGCAATATATGCCCATTCGTGTCGATTGTTCAATATTTATTAAATTGAATGTATGGAACAAGAGTGTTCTTACAATCCTTCCTTTGTCAAAAAACAAACTTAAAGAAATAATTAAATTTGTAAGCCAGGAAACGACTGAATTGTGTCGCGACTCAACACAATGCCTCAGCATCAGTGAATAAAGAGTATACGCGACGTCACTAACATTTTATAACAAGATTAAGAAGTTAGATTCTAAGTGCACTATTAGGTTTAATATGAGCCGTTTACCAATTTCCTTGTCATAAACTGATTTGTGGCGGTAATCGTCGCTCTTTCTTAATTATTACATCATATAAAGGTTTTTGTAATTTTTAAATTTACAGCAACATCAATCAAAGAGGAGAGGAAAATAGAGTATGAAAATTACGTTTGATACTACAATAATAAGAGGTTTTGTCAAATCCTATTCTAAGAGGAAAAGACTGACTATTTCTCTTCCTCACTGCTTGTTACGTTATAGTAATCCTGGTAAGGTTATCCATTTTAGTCCTATTTTGGAAAAGTGGAAAGAGTAACAAACTCTGGACTGGTAGCAGGCTCAGATTTTTTCTAAATACTGTGGTTACTATAAATCTCCTAAGAACTGGAGATTAGTGCGTGTGAGTAAATAGATAAAACCAACACCAGAGGATATTAATGCTGAAATGATGACACGTTTTTTCAAAACTATAAAAATGAAAATTCCTATTAATAAATTCTGTTCTTTGTGTTAGTTAGCTTACCGGAATAAATATATACTATCCTACGTTGGAGAAGTATCTTGTCTTTGACAAGAAACTGACCCCGAATACGTTACGTTCAATACGTATACCAGCATATGTTCATGATCACTATATAAGAGGTTTTTGGGATAACATTGGGTTTAATCCTCATGCCGGGAAGAAATATTTTTATAACACACTAAAATAGAAATCCTCACAAAAGCAAAGAGTGATCAAAATTATAACAGTTCTCAATGAGAGAGCGCTGCATATAAAGGATTATCAGAGTTACAATTAATATAACTATCCAAAAATCATTTGTAGCTTTTTGTGTTAACTTTCGGATGGAAATATTTTTTTCTTGTAGAACCTAAATAACTTGATGCGTTATGTGGATCGCCTTATTAATTTAAATGTCAAAAGAATTATTGAAGAAATCATAACAGGAAAGTGTATTTATCTCTATCTAACATAGTACATTGAATAGTGTGAGATATTAATATTCCGAGTTGCAGTTGGATTATTCCATTAAAAATATTCTTATGTACTGACTGCGTGTGCTTCATATTATATAACTCGACATTAATTTAGTATTCCATATTTTGGACATTGATATTTAGGACGTAGTATATAAGTCACTAAAGATTCGAACGATTAAGAGCCATTGTAGCGATGGACGGAATTGAATATTAAAAATAGCCTCAATTCAATATTATTGACCAGTAAGGTAATCTCGATTACATTCGGATTGGTTTTTTATTTATTGCTTTGTAAAGCTTTAACCACAATACCACTAAGTGTTGGTGGTGTCTGTTTGTTTTATGTATTACTCTAGAATGCGTCACATGGGATTGTAATTTGTTTCGGATGACATAATATAGAGCTTTATAGATAATAATTTTTATACCACAGTAAAGTAGACAATAATGTGCATTTTTTGATATTATTGTTGTATTCTTAAGGATTTGTTTTGGTAGTTATTTATTTTTCTAGCTAGAAAGAAGAAAGCTAGAACATTCTTATTTCGTTGATATAAAGGAAACCTTGAGTAACAGTATTCTTCCATTTTAGAAATGATAAGTGAATATGCTTTAATGATACAAGAACATATTCATAGTTGAATATAAATTATATTTAAAAAGTTCAAACTATATTTGCGTGTATAAGCAAATTATGTGGTCATATAAAATGTAAATAGATTTGTTCGTTGTTATTTAAGAAATTACTGTAAGGCATCATAAAGTGTCAGCAAAATGTTCGTTTCAGTTAATCACATTGAATGTTTGATTTGAGTTTACATAGGCTTGTTTTTAACCCTGATATAAACAAAAGTATTTTTAAATAACTTGGGCAAAGAATAATTATTGAACTTTACGCTTTTATAAAGAAACAATTACTTTAATATATAAAAATAAATGTCAAATTTATAATTTTGTTTCATATTTGGTCTTTTGACTTATTATAATTAATATTGAAAACGATAAAATTATTCTCGGATTTTAAGAAAGAAAATAGTACCATGACCATACGGAAAAAAGTACAAGTTTATTAAACAATGTACTAGAACAGCTTTTGTCTTACATAGACATTATTTGATAAGTTTGAAACTTTCCGTTTCATTCTTTTTTATTTTTTGTTATTGTAAACTAACTAGTAAAAAGGTAGACAAATATTATTTCATAAAACGAAAATAAGAAGAGTATGGATCCGTTGTTACAATTTGTTCAAATCAAATCAAATCAAATCATTTCTTTATTGCTTTTAGACAATATATAACATTGTATAGCAGTCGTCATATATTCAAACAGCAAATACTCTACACACTCACACACAGTCAGACTTACATTTCACTCATTCACACTAATTCACACTATCTTTGGATCCAGATTTTAAATTTTGGTAATTTAAGATATTTTAGATATCCCAGCGACTCATCATAAACTCCTCTAGCGAATAAAATGCTTTTGACACCAACAGGCATTTGAGACGAGTTTTGAATTGGATTTGATTAGTTGCATTTTTTACACTTTCAGGGAGCTTGTTGATTAAGCCGACGCCAACCTGATGCGGTAAATGCTGAGATACCGCCAGTCTATGACTATGGACTCTAAAGTTGTCCCTGGCTCTAGTTTCATACTGATGAAAATCCCTGCCCCGGACTAGAGTGCACTTCGATTGACAGTACAGGATCACATGAAACATATAGAGACAGGGCAATGTCAGCAAACCCAGCTCCCTAAAAGAGTCCCTACACGACTCTCTGTAATTCAACTTTGCAATAATTCTAATTGCCTTTTTTTGAAGCCTGAAAACGCGTTCCATCTTGTGTTTAGCACAGCCCCCCCACAGTCTCAAGCCATACGCAAAGTGCGGATATATGAGACCGAAATATGCCGTCATTAAGACTTCAGGGGAACAGTATTTAGCTAGGCTTCGCAAGGCAAATATGCCAGAAGTAATTCTAGCACATATATTGTTAACGTGGTCGTCCCAGGTCAGACCTTGATCAATGTACATCCCCAGGAATTTCGTGGATCCAGTTTCCTCTAAAAGGACATCGTCCACAAATACAGCAGGTTGCCTTGCAAATTCTCTTGGTCTTAGGCAGAAATTGATGACATTTGATTTTGATTGGTTCGTTTTTCAAATTCCTGTCAGTAAAATACTGAATGCATGAAGTCAGTTCTACAAATGATGTGATTTCCAAATCTTGTGTAGTTTTTCCTTTGAAGCAAAGAGTCGTGTCGTCGGCATACTGAATCAGATCACCATGCTGGATCACTGAGTTAAGTCTACAGACGTAAACCAAAAAAAGAATAGGCCCAAGAATAGAACCCTGAGGGACACCGTGGGCTATTTTAATTTTACTAGAGATGACATTCGAAATCTGCACGCATTGATCTCGATTCTTAAGATAAGAAGCAAGCCACGCGTTTGGCAGACCCCGAACGCCACATTTTTGTAACTGGTGCAACAGTGTTTCATGATGCACACAGTCAAATGCTTTGGATAGGTCAAGAAATATGCTGAGCACTTGTTCTCGCCTTTCCAAGCCATCAACAACATTGTTCAAAAGACTGTTTACTGCGTCAATTGTTGATCTTTTTTTCCTGAAGCCAAATTGTTCAGGATTTAGAATTTCATTGCTTTCTAGAAAGCTTTCAAGTCTTTCACAGAAAACCTTTTCAAAAATTTTGCTGAAAACTGGAAGAATTGAAATTGGACGATAATTGCTGGTTTTGCAAGGATCGTCTTTTTTTAAAATCGGTATAACTTTAGCTGTTTTCAGTAGACATGGAAATGTTGCAGATTCAAATGAAAAATTTATCAATTTTGTGAGTGGCCTCAAAATGTACCTAAAGCAACGTTTGAGTAACCAAACTGACATCCCGTTAGCGTCACACGATTTCTTTGAATTCAACCCCTGTACGACACGAGCTAACTCCTCCACACACACAGGGGCCAGAGCCATGGATGCAACCGGTTCCCTAACACCAATTTCATGATATCGAGGTTCTGAAATTGACGAATCAGTTGACGCCACACAGAAGAAAAATAATTATTAAACTCGTTGGCAACTTGCAACTGATCATCAATTACGCGTTCATTAATTTTGATTGATATAGACTCAAGGTTTCGGTCCAAGTTTGATTTTTGTGCCGATTCATTGATTATTTTCCATGCAGTTTTAGAAAAGTTTTCACAATTTCTCAGGGCTCTATTGACGTCATGAGCTTTAGCAGCTTGAATGACTTTTCTATAGACCCTTCGATATGATCTGTAAAATGTTTTAAAATTTTCGTTTTGTGTTTGGACAAATATTGAGTGAAAAAATTTGAGTTTATCTCTGGAAATGAGAATCCCTTTAGTTAACCAGGAATTATTTTTGGGTTTGAAATTGTTTTTGGTTTTTTTAAAAGGACACGAAACGTCTAAATAATAAATGAAACGGTCATTGAAAGCTTGATACATGTCATTGACATTCTCAAAGCTGTTCAAAAAGCTCCAGGTTTCGCTTTTTAATAAATTGTTCAAATTGGAAATGTTTTGGAAATTGAAAGCTCTTTTAATTTTAAAAGATGATTTTTGAGTTTCTATTTTACATCCATGTATCACAACCTCCTGCGCAAAGTGATCGGAGACAGCCGTATTCAAAACAGAGACCGTGACGTTAGGAATGTTTGTAATGACGTTGTCGATGGCAGTACTCGTCATAGCAGTCACTCGTGTTGGGGAGTTCACGGACCAATTTAGATTAAATGAGCTTAAAACATCCCGCAGCCGCTGGGTCAGGGGGTCGGTGGGATCCAAAACGTTGATATTTAGATCGCCAATTATAGTAAATTTCGATGAGTTTAAGAAAAGACCATTTATAAGATTTTCGAGGTTTGTAAAAAAAGATTCGGCACATCCATTGGGTGATCTATACAACCCTACGATTGATATTTTTCCAAGAGTGTTAGATATGATCTTAACACCACTGGCCTCAAAGTTTAGATCGGTAATGTGATTAATTTTGAAATTTTCAAACTTCAATGGTGCTTTCACGAAAATTGCCACACCGCCCCCTTTAAAGTGCGTTCGACAAAAATTTGATGCCAATTCATAATTTTGAATTTTGAAAAAAATTATTGTTTCAGTTCTGAAACCGTGTTCCGAGACAACAAATACATCAGGTTGGAGTTCGTCACACATGAGCATTAGCTCATCTATTTTATTGGTTGCACATTGGGCGTTTTGATGTACCAATATAAACTTTTCAGTTTGTTTTGAATTAGAAAACTTTTGAAATTTTGGCAAATTTTGAGTTGGGTATTTTTCTAAATTTTTAACTGGATCCAAAGTTTCTCCTAACCTTTCTTTAAACAAGAGTCGACAATTGAGTTTTTTTTGGTTAGGAGAGCGTCCATTTTCATTTTCCCTTTCAGTGAAGGTTCCTGCTACGGCGTCAGCGTAGGTGTCAAAATTTCCGGGACGAACTACTGGATGATGTGGAGTGTTGTCCGTGCATGGAGTGTCTAGAGAGGGCACTTGAATGGGAGAAAGAGAGCTAGTTGGTTGGAAGGGGGTGGAGATTGGTGATGACTGCAGTTTGTTTGGAGATGTTGAATCAGGATTATATTTTATAGGAGAGGGAGGGGATTTAGAAAACGGCAAACGACCCACTTCCATCAGACTTCTCACCAACAGTCCGGCCAGAATCCGCTTGCCCGACAACCTCAGATGCAGACCATGGCGAGTGAACCAGCGCCTTTCTATGCTGTTGATGTTTAGCAGCTGGGCTCCCTCGCATCTGGCACATAGCTCCTCGATATAATGGTTCACGGCGGTGGTTGTCTGGTTCACTATATGGTCGACTGGGAGGTCGTGTCTTTGAGGGATGGTGGCCACAATGACCCGGGATGAGGCGAGGCGGGCGATTATTCGCTGCTCCAGATGTCGGTAAATGCTCTGAGACTCACCGGTTGCAATATCATTAGTGCCGGCGAGTATGACACAGCAGCTCCCAGGTGGTGGCGGGGCGCCGGACGTAGCATCGAGAAGTCCCGCTGAAGGCTTACAGATCCCACTTACTCTCGTAGGCAGTTTCACACGTTGCTGAACGAGACCGGCCAGATGACGTGCATGGCTGTCCCCCTCGATAATAACGGTCTGGAAGGGTAAAGACGTTGTAGGCTGCTCCTCTTGACGATGTTCAACCCCCATCGTATATCCCTCCCGACTAATGGCCTGAGTTGTAGACTTTTTCCGAGGGTTTCTCTTCTTCTTTTTCTTCCCTTTCTCCCCTCCATTCCTTGTTTTTGGAGAAGCAGTCTCATCGAATTCAGGTAAGGTGGCCAGGGGTGTAAATTTGTTTTGGGTCTCGATTGGGACATTCTTCATTGGGACGACAGTCCAAGTCTCAGTGCTCTTCCCGCGGTGGCACTCACATCTATCAGCCTCCGCTCTTAAACACAAGTTGTCGGCTTCTAAGACCTGGATAGTATTTCTGAGGCGTGATACAAGACTGTGAGTTTCCACACACCGTGGATCCTGACAGGCATTGGGCACCTGCTCACACTGCACAGCGCGGTCGACCTTGGATACGCATGATGATGGTTCGATCCGTGAAGTATCTGCCACGAAAATCTGATTGGTGAATTGCAGGAGGCGAGTATCTGATTCCACCGAGTGGTCTAGGACATCTTGGTATTTTCTTTGAAGATTCGCAATCTGCAACCTCAATCTCATGTTTTCGTCCTCTAGTCCACGTAGAGCCACCGGTGCATGTGACCCAACATGCCCCGCTGATGACGCGAGAGGCGTGGATGACGAGGGAGGTGTGGACGACGCGGCAGGTGTGGACGACGCGGCAGGCGTGGACGACGCGGCAGGCGTGGACGACGCGGCAGGCGCGGATGAAGCGTCAGGCGCGGACGTCGCGGCAGGCGCGGGCGACGCAGCAGGCACGGAAGATGTACCAGGTGTGGGAGAATATGACACACGTGAAGACATAAGGGATCGCATTGTTGACGGGTGAGGTCCCGAATGTTTTTCATTAGAAGAGACAATCGATTCCCTATTTACATCCGTCTTCAGCGTAGCTCCACAAGATCTACCCAAGCAACGCCATATAGTTTCTCCACTCTTTAGTGTATAACTTTCTCTATATTTATAATTATTGTGTATTATGTGAGGTTTGCCGTTTTTTGTTAATTCTATTGAGATACTCATGATTATTTATTTATTTAAATATAGGAAAATTAAAAATTATTACAAAGTTATGCACACGTCAAGTGAAATAAAATAATACATAAAATAAGGTTTAATATAGTTAATAAAAAGTCGACACAAAAAGATAACTGATAGTCCTTGGTATCGAACTCGGGTCCTTGAGTTTATCAGTCAGTGAGCGTTCCACTACACCAAATCTGATTGTGAAATCAATTGCAGGCAATTAATGATAAGGTGCGTCCGGCGTGATGTCAACGAGCGTGTGCACCTGCTTGCAAGTTTTATACAGCACAATATGTACAGTAGATTTAGAGGTTATAATAAAGTTCAATAAATTAAAGTCTTACCACGCCTAAACACTGATAAAACACAAACATAGATACACATTTAAAATTCACAACTAAATACATACAAACATTACACTAAATTACAAAACTTTAGTCAATTAAATTAAAATGCCACACGATATAGAGTCGTGTTGGTAGTTTGACAGTGGCGCCGCCAACTCCCTGTTATCTAAGAAACAGAAGAACAACACCACTTATATTATTTAAGAAGGATGTAATACGATAATAACCAAATAAGTACATAATGTATCATGAACATTTTGATGCGATAAAAATAAAACATCTATGAAGCTGCGTCTATGTATTAACCACTTATAATATTTATGACCTTAAGTCATTAAGAGCGTATTAGTACTTATAGGTAAAGTTTTATAGAAGGGACATAGATGTAGTTTTAATACGAGATAAACACATTCGTTTTGCTTTATTTATGTATTTTACTATAAAATAGGCCGAAGAATTTTGCTACCCGTAGCTCGGTAACAAAGCGTTTCCGGACATATGTTTATATTAACTTTTTCGTGATTTTTTATGAGAGAAAAGCACCTGAGAAGTTTGTTGCGTTACTCATGGGGCCTCCTGTATAGATGTATTTATAAATATATATATACATACTCGTTAATCTATTTTTATAAACTTTGAAGAGTATTGGTATTACAGAATATATATATATATATATATAATATAAGTAATCCATATTTTTCACTTTTATTGGCTACTGATTTTTATTATTATCTATCTCAGCATTTATTAAATGAAGTTTTGTACGAAAACAGTTGGCGACAGGAGGTAATCTCACTTTTCATATAAAATCCAATTTAATTAAACAGCTGTATTGTTGACGAACAATTGATTGCTGGTGCTGTTGCAATCTTGCTACGTAGTTAACTGCAAGTACAGCATCTGTCAACATGCTGAATTAATTATATTGTTATAAACACTGTATATATGAGCCTGATAATTTCCTATCAGTGCGTACGCGAATGTTTAAATTTTGATTTCAAGGTTTAAAAACGTACTATTGCACTAAGGAATGAGGCCTGGTGTCTATAGCGTAATATTAATTAACCACATATTCAAATATGAATTGAAAATAAATATCTACAAAACCAATGAAGAGAAATTAATCCCTCTGTCTTTTAATTTTGTTTTCCTTTGCAAAAACTAGGCCAGCAACTTACTTTTAGCTATAAAATTAAAATACCTTTAATAAAACTATTTTTTTTTTTAACAATCCTATTAAGAAAGAATGTTATGAACTTATTGCATAAATTTTGCTGTTTTTACATATTCCATACATAACAGTTTACTGTATTCATGAATACACTTGCTCTTACTGAACATCAGAAATGAACGAACTAGGGTTTGGTCACTGATGCTCTCTGTTGTCCGGAGGTTGTTGAGGGACAGGTTACAGGTTCCCTGCGCTTTCGACAGGCGTGTCCTGGAAAGTGTCGCCAACCGGTGGATGAAGCTCATGATCGTCAAAAACCTCAAAAAGTGCGTCGATGTAGCAGTTTTCTAAACCTTGTACTAAAAAAAAAAAAATACATACAAAGAGAGGCACCAATGTGTAATCCTAAACTGGTTGGTAAGGTTTGTCCAATCGGTACTTTGTAAAATACTGTACATGCTGTAATGGGCTCTCTCTGTCCCTACAATCTCTACCTCCATCTAATAGGGAATCTTGTAGGCGTTCAAGAGGAGTAGGGAGCAATTAAAATTATTAATAACACATCATTACAATTTTCTTTCGTTCTGTAAGGGCATTTGGAAGATCCCCATTCTACCCATTTTTGCATTATACTAAAATCTGAAATATTAACAAAACGCCTTTAAAAAACGTAACTATCCATTTACACTAATAATTTGTTGCCACGACTGTTTTTTTTAAATAGTTAGTTATTACGTTTGTTCCCTTTAATAAATAACGATTAAATAATTCACGCACCGTAAAAAAACGCCATTTCAAAAAATACATCTTGCTGTCAATTAAATGATAAATATTTAAGTATGTTCAACATTAGACATGGTAATGATTACAACCAAGTTATTAATGACAAGTTTATTAATTGGCAAGTACAGACTTTAGTTTGGTTATATTAAAAAATACTTTGTTAAATATAATGAATTCCATAAAAAATAGGTCAATATAAGTGCAATATTCAGTAAGTAACTACAGGAATATCGCACATTTTTCCATAAAAACTAGTACAACAGATTTTTGAGTGCTTTTTAGCTTCGCCAACCGTTAATATTAGTTAAGGGACTAAATTTTACAAATAAATTTACCAAACTTCAAGTATATATTAAAACCTAATTACTGTTTAACAATGGACTAATTGAATTTTCAACTGAATAATTTAATGATATAGTATTTCAATAAGTTTTTCATCAAACTATTGCCTCCATTTGCACATGTACATCTCTCTTAGTTTGAAGTAATAAACAAGGAAGAGATAATTCTGTTACAACACAAAAGACATCCTTAACATACGTAAGAATAACTTTTGAAGTAATTTTTTTATATAATTCTTAACCCTCCACTATTTAAGGATCTGTTTCAGGATAAATCACAAATACTTTGTTTTAATTCTAAATGAGATATATATTATAACATATACCGATGGAGATTATTCAATATCCTGAAATTCTTCCAAGCATTCCTAAAAATAAAATAAAGAATAATCTCTAATCATTAAGTGTATGGCAACCCCCTAAATGAAAGGAGCTTGTTAGTGATTGTGAGATATTCCAGTTATTTCACTATAACAGTAACTCTCTCTAATAGCTATTGGTATAACTCTTGAAATGGTTATGTGGTGAGAGAAGACTCAGACAATATAATTAACCGATAGAAAACAAAGGGGTCTACACTATATCAGGTGTCTAAAAATGCTTTACCTATGTCGCGTGCTGGTTTTTTCGAGTATATTGTCCTAAACTATTGTCATGTAATTAAGGTGAGAACATGGGATCACAATTGAATCTTTCTACCTGAATGTTCTAGCTTGCAATATTGTCAACCATATGCGCATCAATAATGGTATAGCTAGCAATAATATATAAATGGCATAAAGTAATATAAACAGTAATGTTTATTAATGTATACGAAAGTAAAAGAGTGAGTCTTAAATGTGTATGTATGGAAAAAAATCATTTACTCACTTATTGATTGTGTGATATGCATTTTCAACCATACCTGTAAATGAATACATAGTTTTACGAAGGGCATTAGATATCCAGACAACCGTTAAAAAAGTTTAATCTTATATTAATGCCTGAAGATTTTAAAACGAAACATAGATGTAACAACTAAGGTTTGAGGACACATTTTTTTACCAATACAAGGTAAATGTACTCAACCTGTCATTTAAGAGGCTTTGCTAAGATTTTTTGCTCAATTAAAATTCTGTTACTCATAAGTTCATCCTTAAAATGACCTGCGGAGGGACTGGCAGAGAGACAATAATGCAAAGAATAAGTTTTATATCCTCTCGGCAGAACAAAACGTCAGCTTTCAACGACGCTCAACCATATGCACCATGATAGTATTCATTCTATTCTTTGTAGACATAACATTTATTAAAAGCTCACAGATGTAGTATTAAATGCTTGAGATATGTTTTCGCTATGCTATTTCTTACGTTTGTTTTCAGTAAGTTTAGGTTCATAGCAATGTAAAAATATGAAATGTTTCCATCATCAAAGTATATTAAGCAAAAGGCAAGAATGAGCAAGTTTAGTCTTGACAATATCAGAAAATAATTGTTTACCGCTTGGAAAAAATGTGTTATAATTCTTAAAATGTAATTGGTACGTGTGTAAATATGATATTATTGTCCTCTATACGTATAAACATGTATTTCTGCAGCAATTTTCTCGTGCATCATAATCTTCTCTCTCTCTCTCTCTCTCTCTCTCTCTCTCCAAAAAATTTAGAATAAACATATTTTTGTCATATTTTCGGGTAATAGTTTTTCGCTAACCCTCAGGTGGCGTTAAACAGATTTCACGATATAAAAGGAAATATTCAATGTTTTATATTTTTTTTTTAAATAATAGTAAATTCAAGTAATTTCTAATAAGACAACCGAGTTCATATTTAATAACAAAGGTAGTGCAGTAAAAACGTATTTGTATTGCAATTTTTGCGTAAATTTATATATTTTAGGAAATCCAACATTTATTGTTTATGATCTTTTCATGGAAAATACATCATGAATAAGTTGCGAGAACTGACGATGCCAAGCTGAGCAGAACTGACTGTGAGTATATTGAGTGGAAACTTGAATGATGTGTTCCAGATATCCGGCAGTCTGTCGATATATGTATATAGCATGCTTCACAAAATTCCTAATACGGTCCAATAAACATGGAAATGTACCTCAATATTCCACTCCATCCTGCTAGATGCCAACAAATTAGTCAATCAGAATGAATAAGAGAATATGTATAGAAAACATGGAGAAAGAAATCTTCTAACCACCCCAATAGTATATAAAACAACTAAATAAAATAAAAACTGAAGTATTTGTAGTGGTTTATCAAATTATACTAAACATTAAATATCTCTAAGTAACAATAAATGTTCACTGCAAACAACGTAGGACTATAATTTGAGATATTTAAATCTGGATAGGACCTGTAAAATTAATATTAATATTACAGTCATGCAAAAGATTAAAACTGTTATATATAAAACGATGGGTTATATGAACACTTCATAAAAATAATAAAAATATTGGTTACTTTTAGATGAAACTTAATACCAAGGCTAATTCACTGTTAAAAACATGAGTTATTAAGGTTTTGTAATCACCATATCCACACTAATAAAATTATTAATGGTTTTGATCACTAACTAATAATCAGATTATCGGTGCAATTTAAAATACATAAAAACATAGAACTCACAACCGTATTTTTAAATGGTCATACTGTTATATTATGAATATAAAACTAATTGAAGAAATACTTAAATCCGTTGAAACGTTTATTTTAATATATAAAACATTAATACACAATTCAATATGTTGTAGGATATCACATAATTACATGCTAATTTATAATTCACTAAATGTAAATCAATATAATATATATATAGCAGTAGATTTAGCCTTTAAAAACAGGAAATTATATATAATATTTCTATTTATATATTTAAATATTCTAAAAAATGTTCAGTTGGAAATTCTCAACCATATAATAATACTTATTAGAGAAGGAATATAATTGAATGTGTAATAAATACTCGTCTGAAAAATGTTTTGCAAAATTATCTTATTAACTTAAAAAAATAAACTAAACAATAAGTAACACAAACTGAACAAAACCAAATAACTTTTATGATCGTCCAAGACAAGGAAAGTTGGTTGGTTGTATATAACACAATAACAAAAGCATTGGGTCCCCACAGGGAGTTGTACTCCCGGGGATAACCCTTGGTGTGTCCAAACAACCGTGTAAATGTAAACAAACTTCATGTCACAAAGCGCTTGTGTCAATAGCAATGTTTACCTGTGAATGTGGCTTTATACGAGGTGCGACCATGCACTACTCTTTAAAACGTTTAATTCAAGTGCAAAATTTCAATAATGATCTTTCATGTTTAGGGAAAGGTTTTTTACTTTTAATAGAAACGTTTAACATTTTTCTAAGAATATTTACATCGCTCACATGTCCATCAATACAAACTCAATAATTTTTAGATGCCAAGTCCTAAAATAAAACAGACCTGTAGTTAACATATGGACATTTAATCTCCTTAAGAAAGAAAAATGGCATACATTTTACACATAAAACATTATTAGTAAAACTATAATAAAACTATCACTTTTTGATGAACGTTTTTATCTACGAAACATGCATGACTTATTTATGAATTCGAAAATTATATTAAAGTTATTATTGATTAAAAAAGAAGATTAATAATTGTTCTGGAGAATGGATACTAACAATTATATATAAACATTAAGAAGAATAAGAAATTCAAAGTACTTCTGTAGATTTTACCATTGATTGAGTGTCTTGTTCTGGTATGGGAATTAATAAATTAAATTTAAAAATCCTAAAAATATATGATGTCCTGATCTGTGACACATCTTAACAGCGAATAAAATACGCATCCCCTGTTATCAGGTAATACATCCCTAATTCAATTTGCAACAATATTACTTTTTGGACCAGTTGCCTAAATTTTAGATGGTATTATGTGGGGATCCAGATAAACAACGTGGCCGTTACATAATTTTCAACAAAACAAAGAATTGAAATATACAAAAACCATGGCGTGTGCTTGAAGCAATAACGTTTCAGGTGGTTCAGTTCAATATCTTCGTAGAACTAAACTGGTAGTAAATTAATAGCCACGTGATATTTTATATACATTTTGTATTAACAAATCGGCTCGATATACCACATCGTACTTACAAACTTTGAGCAATTTCCATGCTTATAAATGAATTAATGATAAATAATATGTACAATCCAGCCTTGGAATAAATTTAAAAAGACGTTCGTGGCTAAGCTCTTTTATTACATGGCAGCTAACCTCACTCAGTGACAAGGGTCGTGTAATGACAGGCTTGCAATATTACTGATCACAAGGTAAAACTATTGTGGCATTACACCTTTCCACAGGAAACAAGGGAACATTAAAAGACAGTGAACTAACAATAGAACGTAATAACGATAAAAGGACAAAGTGTATTAAAACTACACATAATCATCTTTAAGAGTGTATTTGTGTAAAAGTTTATAGGCAACTCTCTAGTTTTGTACAACCTCGTGTTTTTTTGTAAACTTCTACTAATTTCGGAATATTGAAATTTACGAGTTTAAATCAATAGATTGCTTAATGACAGCACATAAGGGAAGAAACTAGAGCAGACCATCATCGCATTCTTCAAAGGTGTTACGACTGATATAGTTTACGTTATACCTCTTTATCTTGAGAGGAGGCGGCTATTACCCATTAACGTACCCACTGTGATTATCATTCCATTCACTTAATTTTCCGCAAGACTCGTCTAGAACTAATTAAAAAGAGGGGCTACTTATATTATTGTCTCAAGTGAAATAAATCAGCATTATGGCCAGTATAACTCGCCGATATCCTTCACAAAAAACTTTACAGTATTTTGATAGAAATGTTTAGGAGGTTAAATTTTGCATAGCCTACATTGTAAGTATGACTACAACGTAGCTATACAGTAAGAAAGTGTTTAATTATTATTCATTATTAACTATAAAAAGCTCTAATTTTAAAGTGATTGCACCACATTAGTGTGTAAATACTGATTCTACTACAGAGTCCCTAATTATATACTAAGGTATTTCGTGTTACACAATTGTTATACTAATTTCTCCCTCAGTAGCCCATATATTGAAGTAAGGGCACCACATAGGTGTGTAAACATCGTGCCTATTACAGGCTGTACATAGGGATACACAAGGCTATTACGGGTTGGACAACTGATATACTATGTAGTTTCAACCTCGATAGCCTAGATGTTATTGTGAGGGCACCACATGTACATAATATACTATTACGGATAATGGGTTGACTGTCTGGCTTAAAATTGTATAAGGGTTAGTGACGTCATAATAACACGAAATCGTGCTATAAAATACATATCTGTTGCCGAAATATGCATTTACTACACAATTAGAGTAGTTCATTAAATATGTTTTCATACATATAATAATATGACTTTCATTTAAATTAAATTTATTCACATTAACTCAAGCCTTAGTCAAAAGCTTGATGGAGTAGCGTGACCACGTATATCGTGTTCTAATTTTTTATACAATAATGTCATAAACCACTCAAATAAAAATAAATGTTATTGTCATTAGGATACATTATGATAAAATCTCACATTCAATTTAAGTGAAATAATTTTTTAATAATTTTTTCGTATAAACCTTGTTATAACTAACCGGTAATTACTACATTTTTATTCCGCATAGTTAATATAATTACATAGCTTTTTTACTAAACAGATATCAAATTTAATATTACATAAACTTTATACTGTCCGAGCACTGTATATATATATACACTATTGTAAGTATACGTTTTAACACAAATTGTATTTGTGACTCGCTAACGACTTAGTAACAGTGAATAATGAGTCAACTCCATTAATGACCAACCGTTGTAAACATTGCGTAAACAGGTGAAGAAGTTAGTTTATAATGTACACTAATTAGCGGGCCACGTAGGCATCAATTAACACTTCCTTCTCATAACTTGTTTGTTCTATCGCGCTAACCGCGACCCCCCATTTATTATTACTTTGCAGAAAAGGTTTTGATAAATTATATTTACCGCAACAACAATGAAAGGGACGAGGAAAATTTAATATAAAAATAAGGAAATAAAATTTGTTACCTACAATATTGACTGGTTTTCACAAATAAAATTCCAAAACAATACAGATAAATTGCATCTTCAACTTCTGCACCGCTAGATATATTTTGTAATATTATAGATATGATGAAAAGGCTTTCAATCTTAGTCCTACTTTGAAAAAAACCGAGGAAATAATAATTGCCGAACTCTTAGCAGGCTGTAATTTTGGGCTTATAGTGTGGAGAGGATTGGAGATTAGGTGTGACTGAGCAAAGTAACAGACCGGAGGATATCACGTTGTAAAGAGGACTGATTTAATTACAAAATAAAAAAATCCTAGAAATAATTTTGTTTTTTTGTTTTAGTTAGTAAAGTTATGGTCATGCGTAAAAATATATAATAACTGCGTTACAACAGGATCTTATCTGCGATAACCCAATGGGGACCAATTTCTGATGTTCTCTAACTCTCGAGCTAACTACAAAAATTATTGAGAACACTAGCTTAAGTAACAAGTATTTTAGAAAAACCAGTCTAGTTGTTTATATGGGTATAATAAATTAATCATAGCCGTCATACAGTTCCGAAATTTTTAAATAAGTCCCTTACAAGCCAAAACTTTCATATGGGCAGGTAAAAAAATCCCTTGCACAACTATTTTAAATATTTAAAACTAATTCAATTTTGTCTTCATATACAAGATGTTTCAACACTCTCACTATAAAATTTACATCAGGATATTTAAATGTAGCAAGAGGAACAAAAACCAATTGCAATCAATAGCATAATAAGTTGAAAATAGCACCCATTTAATAATTTGAAGTAAAACGTATACAAATTACTAACATTATGAGGAAGTGACATAGGTAACTTTTTGTAGAACATAATTAACAAATTAAATTGCACTTAATATTGGGTTAGGTAACGGAAAAATTGCAATATTTATAGTTATTGTGCATAACAGTGTAAATAAATTTAACATATTCAAAATAATTCGCTACCTATTGTTTTTCTTCAATATTGAATTAACAATATACAATTAGTATATAATGAGATAAATATGTATACTAATTGTTAAAAAAAATTTGCAAAACTATAATACACTTTGTTTAAGCTGTCAACTGTATAACTAACAGACATTCGCACATACAGAGTTATACAAAAATAAACCATGTAGGACCATATAGTACGTAAAATTTCTTGTATTATTTACATTACTAATAATGCTGTATTTTTCATTTTTCTATAGCCTATATACAATTTTTATGAAATATTCAATTTAAGTTTAAAATTAATATACATACAATGAGATTCCGGGTAATTAAAGTAATTTTGTAATATTTCATAATACTTCCTCCGATTACAAATCATAAGTAAATGTAAATATCACTGGTCACAAAAAATTTTAAGGATGTGATTATAATATATCACGATATTGTGCAGAGAATGTGCAAAATATCTCGACTTCCATTTACGTTACTTAGGTAAAAGTGAGAGCTCGCAGCTGAGGGTTAGAGCAATGCTTTCTTAAAAGCTGTCACTCGCTTTATAAAGCTCTCGTGTAGAAGGTGCAGGAAGTTACACTCCGCAAAAAGGAAAAAAAATTTAAAAAAGTTAAATGGTTTCTTTAGCTTAATAAGAGATATCAGAGATTGTGCCCCAGAACAAGAAGTTTCATATTTATATTCCTATAATATAAATTTATAATTGAGATTAATAATTATAAACTAAGAGACGATTATGGTTAGAACGATGAAATGTTTATTACTTATCTTTTTTTTCATATACTGATAATATATTGTTCAGAATTCTTAATTACACTTTCGAGCAATAATTGGAACATGGAATTTTTGTACTAAAACAAAGTATAAGAAAGTAATTTCAAATCTTTCGGTTTAAGTATTATTTAAAACTTTCAGAAAATGTTCTCGAAGAGAAACATACATGCTGTTTGTGTGTGTGTGTTTTTTTTGTTAATAATTCAGTCCTAGTCTCGAAATGCGTGAAAATTTTAATGCTCGAAGTGGTAATTTTGACCATAAATTAGAGTTATTTAAGAAGACAATGAACCACCTATGGCCAAATTTAAACCCTCTATTAGTAGAGTACAATGCCGAATATCCGACCCCAAAAGGTTCGGTCTTTAAATAATTACGCTCGTTTGAAGTTAGACACATTTACAATGTAGATCCTTTTCTAGGGGGTTTAACATTCTTGTCTTGGGTTAGGTTGTGAAAATTAACTTATTAAATGAATACTGGCCTTAATAAATAGTTTTTAAGGTATTTATTGAATTTTCACATGCAATGGAGGATGGTATACAAGGATTTCGGCAAAAGAAGTTAACGTAAAATATTTTAAACTAACACTTTACTATTCAATCAGAGAACAAACAATAAATCCTTTTGTGCCATTCTGGGTGGCAATACACAACACATATCTGCATATTCTGTTCAGATAAGGAAAATGAACTGAGGCAGTGGAGAGGTACTATGTTTATTGGGGGTAAGCTATCAATAACACTTAGATAAAACATATCTAATTTAATCAAATTAATTTTTTTTTAACTGCCAGTGTATATAAAAATAATATGATGATTGTTCTGTGTATCTAATATTAAATACGACTTAAAAATGACTATAGTTTATTACTGTCGTGAAATTATAATTGATAATTTAAATCAATTATGTTAGCTAACTATGAAAGTTTACATTATTGCCTTTAAATATTGTTATTTATTAAACCCTGAACTTTTGGTTGATGGTAAACATTGTTATTGATAGTAAATTTACCTAAAACATGTTATTGATAAAAAATTCCTTAAACTATTCTAATTAGATTGAAATATTTTCAGTTAGGTATTTTCACTATCTTGTGGCGTTTGCCACTTTATTTTGTTGGCCGTTGGACGGGCCGGGAGCTGTTTCCCTACAGCTGGTCGAGTCGTCTGTTTTTCCTGATGGTTTATCTCTTTCTGGATGTTTCTGTGGATTTCTGCCTGTTTGATTGGTTCTAGTTTTTTCAGGTTTTCTAGATATCTGGAATTAGGTTTCTTGCTCTCTTCTCTTCTGGCTTCCGTAGGGCGAGGACATCTTAGAGTTTCTGTGGTCGGAGTCCTATGATCAAAGCTGGCTGCCCGCTCCCTCGACGAACCGGCACGGTGTTTTGGTGTTAATATCGTGGGCCCTAACTTCCAATCAACGTTTCACGACCTCGTTTAATATTTAGGACCCAGTCGTTCCAAATTCAGTGTATGAATTTCCGTCGCATATTGGTAGCAGAGCGTGGTTTGAAATGGAAGGCTAGGCTTGCCGGTGGGAGCGGGGAGAATTCTACACAACTATGAGAGCTAAGTCCTAGTTTTAAGTTTTTTTAAGAAGGTAGACGTTTTCAAAATTTTTTTAGTTTTCTAAATTTTCCTTAAACTGTCTTTTTTACTCAAATTTAAAACTTTTTCGAAGTAGCATGTTTCTAATGTGCAGGTCTGAGCCAAGCAGTTCTTGCAACCAACTGCTACCTAAGCCTATTTCTATAATAATTGAAAATGTGAGTTGCAGTATTTCTTAAACTTTAGTAACTTGTTCTCACTAATTATTTAGGCATACCTAGGTAAATGGTTGATATTTTTCAAGCTTAAAATTTACTTTAAACCAAAATAATATTTTTTTTTTCTGACCAAGTTTAACTCTTAACCTATCCTTTAATACCACCTACTGTGTAGCCTCTTGCTTTAAACAAACCTTGTACTTAATTTTTTTGTACTTTTTAAACTTAGCTAGCACCTTTTGGTATCTTATTTTTAGCTTTGGCTCAGATGGGTGCAAGTGAAGTCGAAGAGAAGGGCAGATGCAGTTGGTGGCCGCTTATTGTACTGCAGCGTATGAATAGCGTACTTTTTGTTTTTAAAGTTTTTAGCTTTCTGGTTACTATTTAATGCCCCCCATTCGGTTTCACCAGATTATTTATTATGGGTTGGCTTACAATGAAAGGTTTTCTTGTTTTTATATAAATTGCATTCCTTTCCAATATTTCTTTTGAATAATTAAAAATAACCTCTCCACAAACAAGCCTTAGTTCCAAAATGCTATTTATTGATGTTATTCATACTTGATTTATTTAATTATTTATTTATTCTTCCAGCGGAATTACACCACTTGTACATGTTATAGGTTAATAAGAGTTTAAATTATTAATAGCACTAATATGACGATTTTTTGTCTACTGTGTTGAATTTGTTCAAGCCTTACAAAGTTTTGTTAGTTAATGTTAGCCTACACACACAAGGTAAGTGAAGTGTTACTGTTAAATTATCGGATAATTTTTCTACCTAGAACTATTTCAAACTTTTATGTAGGCCTATGCTATTTGAATGTTCAGGGCAATTCAAAGTTAAAGGGGTGATTTATTCTAATAGTTTGCAATTTTTTATAAACCTTCTTCAAAACTAGAATGTTACTATAAAAATAATTCTTTTATAGTCTATTATTAAAAGCCTTTTGCTTCTTTTGGCTAGTGCCTGTTTAATTTTAAACAGTTAAACTTAATATGGAGTACACCTTTAGTTTCAACTATTAATAAAAATAACATAAGCCTATGTTTGTTTTGTAATTTTTATGAAGTTGCAGCTTGGGGTTGGATTTGGCGTGCTGACATACATATAAGTGATTTAATTACTTACAAAGTTAAAACTTTTCTTTCCAAAATGTTTAAAACATCCTTCTTTTGCAAACTTCTAAATCTATAGTTTGCCACCTTGAGGGTTCACTGTTTTGTAAAATACCAAACCCTAGTGGACTCTTTGGATTGATTGATATGTCAGCTTGCTTGATTCAACTTCGGGTGTTTAACTTATCTAATTTTCAGTTTAGCCTAATTTAAGCCTTAAGTGGTTAAATTATTTTTTTTCCTTTGGTATTTGCTTTCTAAATTTTAATTTTCACTGGTTTTTTTTTTGGATTCGTTGTCTCAAAAGACATTTTTTTGGGGGTGTTCTAATTTACTTACAGTTTAAAGGGATAGTTTACCTTATAGACTTGTGTCTTATTCACTTGGGCCTTGTTGAACTTTGTGTAGTTACCTGTAGCGCTACTATACGCCTTGCACCAAATATTTTTTTTGCACTTCTACGGTACAGTTGCTCTTGCTTTTATTAATTTTTTTTGTTTACTTTGTTTCCCTCTCTTAATCTTTAAGGAGGTGAAAGGTGTTTTGTTAGGTTTTTGAATACTTTGAACTTTCACTAACTGCTTGAGAGGAAACATATTGAGTCTACCCCCCACTGATGGCAACCGACAATTTTTTGTTCTGAAGGCCAAACTTGTTGGTTTTATTTTCTGCCAACACCTGTTGGTGATACTGGAAGTTGGTTTCTTGGTAATAATAAGGCAATGTCCTATATGTTTTTATTTATTGTAATACTATAAATTGTAATAGTTTTTTTTTAACTTGTACTTTTTGCACACACCACAGTAAAGTTGCCCTAATGATTTTCTGATTACTTTATTTTGCTGTGACTTTGAGGTGTCCCAAGTCAGGGAAACTTATTAGGTCGGCCTATTGTTTCCCACCTAAAGAAATATTTAGGGGCCTATCTAAGACCAAAGCGCCGCTGCCGGGACGTTTATAGGGATAGTTTAGGGCCATAGTGATTTTAGTTTATTTTTTTCTTCTTCTTCTTCTTCTCTTCCTTACACCACATTAACACGCTGATACTTTTACTCCTCTTCTTTTACAGTACATATACACGGGGGGATCGGGGTTAGCATTGGCTGTTCAGAGAATTTTTTTTTGCTTCGGCAATTTTTCTAGGCTGTACATTGGGAGTGAAATTTATGTTTATTTATTTTTAACATTCCCTAATGCAGTCGCGCAGCCTGCTATCCTTGGTTCGGGCAACCCATTACATTTTACAACACAAGCTTTACATTTTCTTTCCCTTTTCTATTTTTTTCTCTTGTTTTAGTAGGGTCAGTCCGTTGGCAGTAGGCGGATTTCTTCTTGGTTATTCAGCTAAGTTAAGCAGCGATGGATAGGTGTAGTTTTTATTGTTGAAAATATTGTTGAAGATTGGAGGTTGTCTATATATTTTTGTAGTTAGTTTTTGTTGTTTTCTCCCTGTGTCTTTTAAGACTTTATAATTTTGTCTCTGATGCTGCTAGATGTTCCAGCGGCTATATTTATTGTTTGCTGTTTAGTGTTTATACTGGAATTGTTTTTTACTATTGTTTACTGTTATCCTTTGAAGACTTTATATTGTTTAAAGTTTTAGAGGTTTATTGATTGTTATCCTAGTTTGTTGGGTTTTGGTCCAGTTAGTTTTTTGGGTCTCTTTTTCCTTAGGATTCAGGATATTTTTTGCTTTTCCTGGCCAACACTTAGGAAACTAGTTGTTTTTTTTTAATTCCTAATTAAACCACTTTACCACGACCAAATGATTTCCTTACTCCGTTAAGCTCTTGCCGTAGCTCTACAAAATTTTTCTTTCCGCCTTGTAAGAACCTGAATTAATTTGCTCCAATTCTCTAAATTTAAAAACTAGTATGGAAAAATTAAACTTTATTTTGTCTTTTCCCACTGGCCAACAATTTTTTTTTGTCAGCCGTCCCGTAGGGGGAGGAGAGTACTGGCCCACTTTAACTAAATTTTGCCAGTACCAGGTTATTATCTAATTAGCCTTTACAACGCAAACTTAAGTCTGTTGATATTATGATGGGTGTAATTTTCTTATATTTTTAATTTTCGCTTTGGGATGGTCTCTTCATCCTTTCTGATCCTCCCTTCTTTTGAAACAAAAATACAGACTTTATGTCTGGAGTTAATACTCTCCTGGTGGTTCAAGGAGTTCCGCCAACCGTTCGGGGTTTCCATTCGGGTGCTTAAGTGGCCCTTGGGTTCCGGGGTGGAGATACCCGGATGGTGGAGGAACTTAGGGTGTGCTTTGGCTAATAAGTGTACACTTATTTAATTTCCTTCCCAACCTTACTGGAACACCCTCTTGTAGCCTTTTGACCACCGAGCGTATTAGTGATTTAGAAACAAACGAATAAACCCATCCTTGTGTCAAACACTTCAGACCTTTATTTATTGGTAGCTACCACAGAAAGTACTTAAAATTGTTTAAGTTTTTTTTACTACTACAAGGCTTTTCCTCATGCCTCTTTAAATTAAAAATATTTATTCTTGAGTAGTGTGGTCAGTCGGAATGGATTCTAGCCGTTACGCTTTTTGAGCGCCTCGCGAGCGGTGCAGGATATCCATACTAGAGTAATATCTAGCAGATTGCTAACTACAGCGATACCAGTTATAGTCTCTACTCTTTCCGTCCTTGACTTCCTACCTTATCCTTTTGAGTTTTTTTCTTATCACTCCCGGGGTAGAGGAGGAGGATGTGGCGTTTGCCACTTTATTTTGTTGGCCGTTGGACGGGCCGGGAGCTGTTTCCCTACAGCTGGTCGAGTCGTCTGTTTTTCCTGATGGTTTATCTCTTTCTGGATGTTTCTGTGGAATTTCTGCCTGTTTGATTGGTTCTAGTTTTTTCAGGTTTTCTAGATATCTGGAATTAAGTTTCTTGCTCTCTTCTCTTCTGGCTTCCGTAGGGCGAGGATATCTTAGAGTTTCTGTGGTCGGAGTCCTATGATCATAAGCTGGCTGCCCGCTCCCTCGACGAACCGGCACGGTGTTTTGGTGTTAATTAATATCGTGGGCCCTACCTTCCAATCAACGTTTCACGACCTCGTTTAATATTTAGGACCCAGTCGTTCCAAATTCAGTGTATGAATTTCGTCGCAATCTAACTTTGCTGCTATATGCATCTTGTAATAAAATTATTGTTAAAATGGGGTTGCTAAAACGCAGCTATGTATTTTCTAAACTCATAAATACATTTAAGAAATAGAGATCCACTTTATGGATGCTCTAATTATTCTCGACGATATACATCTACAAGAGCTGCACCAGATTATCTGTTATCTATTCATAGGATCCACCATTCCGGAGGAAGGTTCACAGTTTTGTACAGATTTTGTTTGGAGAATGAAGTGTATTTTATAATGTTTACAATAAATAAACACGGATGGATCTTCCCTATCATTAATTACATTGCTACAGTTATTTCCCTTATGCGACATTAGGCCCCAGTGACGAAACATGCACAGTTTTATTTCATGTCGTTGCAGTTTTCTCCTTATGCCATTGCTCTGCTACGATATTACATTAGTCTTAAAGTTTCAAGGTAGATCTTTACATTTGTAATGTATTGGTGGTTTATTAAATAATTCAATATCGGTATACTTAAATATAAACATTGTGCGTCATGCGTCATTGACACTTGACAGTTAGTTTCATGACTTGTGAAGTTAAAATGTACACCCAATAGGGGTTGGAGCTCCATCATATGTAAACAATCTTTAAGTTACCACCAGTTTCACAAAGAGACTTGCAGCGCAGACCTTACAATAAACAATCAAGAGGTCCAAAATGTTCATGAGTCACCGTTGAGGTGTTATCGGAATTACAATTAATTATATTTAACCAAAAATTGTTTTGCGAATTCTGTTACTTTATATTGGAAATATGTTTTTCTCATCATAAATGTTTTTCTGTCAATTTAAAGTACCAAAGGAAGTATTGAAGAAATGATTAACACAAATTTATGATATATATATATATATATATATATATATATATATATATATATATATATATATATGCATATATAACATAAACAACATAAGAGATCATAATTTTTAGTTACAGTTGGGTTGTTTCGTTATGAAGTATTCTATTGAATAACAAGTGTTGTATTGCTAGTGCATCTTTCATATTAAATAAGTTGTCATTAATATTGTATTCCACATGTTGAATATTGATATTCAGGACGCAACTTATGAATCACTGAAGATTGGAAGGCTTGAGAGCCATAGTTGTGATGGACGGAATTGAATATTATGAATATTGGAAAAGGCTTTCCATTCGATATCATTGCCCAGTATAAAGCATACTCGATTACATAGGGTTTGTGTTTGATTTAGTGCTTTGTAAATCTTTAATCACAATACCACCAAGTGTCACTGTGTTTGTTTTATTTATTACTCGGCAATATGTCACAGTGTTTGGTAATGTGTTTCGGATGATATAGTATGAAGGTATATATCATTGAAAACAAATAATATGATTTTTATATATCTCTCACTTACTAGAGGGTTTAGATGTTATTGATTGGTATCACAGACATCCGATGTAATGTACTGTGTACTAATGTACTATGGCATGTAATAATTTGTTTTCAGATTAGGAACTTTGATTGTAGTAATTTACACCTCTTTGGGCTAGTTAAATTTTGTAGAATCTTATTTGATATATATAAAGGGAACTTTGGTCTTTAGTGGTCTTTCAAGGGAGAAATGTTTTTATTATAATTCACATAACAATTACTGTGGTGAGAAAATGTATAATATAACCATAATGGGTGTATTAATCACACACAGAAAATGGTTTTTTAGGTTTTTCTGCACATCTTACGGATTGTTAAAATGCTTGTCTTACTATATTAATATTCAATATAACTGTATTTAATGTGTAGTGATACATTTAATTTATCTTGCAATTTCCTGTTTCATCCTTTACTACTCATGAGACGAAAATCGAACTTTTACCCAACTCTCAGTCTAAACGTTTAGGGTAGAATACACTGTCATTGAAACCCATTTTGTCTATATCTATAAATAGAATGTCATTAAACATTTGAAAGGTATTGTGCGAACAGACAAAAATAGAATTTGTCCACACCTACGATGATTCACCTTTTACTTATTTGTTTCTAAATCCCTGTCATGGGGAAAACATACATTTCTATGATGCACACACACACACACACACACCACAACACACACACACACACACACACACCACACACACACACACACACACACACACACACACACACACACACACACAACACACACACACACACACACACACACACACACACACACACACACACACACACACACACACACACACACACACACACACACACACACACACACACACACACACACACACACACACACACACCACACACACACACACACACACACACACACACACACACACACACACACACACACACCACACACACACACACACACACACATTAATATACATATATATATAATGCAGTTTTTCACGAATTTGCTTATTCTGAGGGTCTCGGTTATTTGTTAATTTAAGATAAAAAAGTATATAAACGTGACAGAAGAAAATATTTATTCATTTAATCGATAAAAGGGAAATATAAAGAATTGAAAGTAACCATACGTCAAAACCATATTTATTCGTCTAAAATACAAATAAAACTGTTGGTATTTATTTCAGAAATGGCTGTCAAGGCAACATGTAATATTAAATAAGTTTAACGACAATTTTGACATCACTCCTAAAGGTATTGTCAACTTGTCATTGTTACAGAGAAGTTTTGACGTCTCAGTTGTCAGAATGTCCGTTTGATTGTAGTTGACGTCAATTGATTTTATCCCTGTCCAAGGAAAACTTTGTTTGATACTTTTAAAAAGAAGAATTTATTTACTATTTCAAATAATAACAAATTACTTTCATATTACTTATGTTACTCTTTTGTTCTTGAATTATGATAAATAATATTGACAAGGACGGTTTAAATAATTTTAATATGCACTCAAAGAATTATACCACTATTTAGATCATACATAAATGAATTATATATCAACTACTAAATTTACTAAGAAAATATTTGACATTCATAGAATATAGATAATAAGAAGAAAAGTTTATATTTGTTTGTTTTTTATGGGTATTTTTGTGAACTAATTGGTTATAAACAAAAACGTCCAATCGTTAGTTATATCATGTTAAGTAGTAGTGTAGTTATTAACCTAAGACTTAATTGTGGAAGAAAATTTGAAGAATAAATGTTTTATACATGTTCTACTATAGAAGGATATTTGTAATGGTCTACAGTAAATAGGTTTAAGTTAAAGGTAAGTTATCTAAGAAGAATATGATTCGATGATAGCCAAGTAATGTATCAAGAATATTTGGATTTTATAATAACAAACTTACTTGAAGCTATGTTTACATTTTGACTCGTTTTGCCATGAGAACGTTTGTCATAAAGATTAGTTCTCGTGGGCGATATTTGATAGAAGAGACACAGATATATTTGCAGTATTAAAATATTTATAAACGGCCTCTGTTAATTAGACTTGATAATATGGACAATGTAATATATATATATATATATATTGGAATTTATGATATATATATATATATATATATATATATATATATATATATATATATATATATATATATGATATATTGATATTTATATATAAAGTTGAAGTTAAGCTATCTGAGAAGGATTTAATTTAATGATAGGCTGGATAAATTTAATTCCGTATTTCTTTTTGTATATCTGTTTGAATGTCCTAACAATATCTCCAGAACAAACTGACCTGTAAGCTAAAAATTTTGCATGATACTATATTTCTATAAGTCACATCTATTTAAATTATGGTTCATGACATCCGTGAGTTTTGACTGACTAAAGAAAATTTTTACATTAGTCTTATAGTGTCCATGAACAAACTATAGAATAAACAATAACAAATAAAAAGGCTTCGTTCAGTTATGTATATAATTTAAACAGGTTATACTATAATTGATCATGAAGTTTCTTTAGTTATATTTGAAAAGAATACTGACTATTTCTTAGGTATTAAAACAAACCAGCTATAACAAACACTTTAGAAAACCTTCTTGTTTGTCAATGATAAATAACATAATTAAGTAGCAAATTATTAAACAAATGTACTTAAAGTGAAATTATGGATGAAAACAAAATTATTGTGTAACTCTGGAGTAATTAAATTTACAGTTGACTAATTTCACTAGTTAGGGTTGTAA
>NW_025779405.1:0-26665 GCF_021130785.1 Homalodisca vitripennis
TTAAGTAAATGACAAGGGATTTTTAAAAATTGACCTTTATCATAGTTTTTTTTCCTCTCGATTCTGTAAAAACTTTTGACTTTGAGGGCATTTTGCCGGTTAAACCGTTAGAGATACGACAAAAAGTGACTGGACCTTTCTTGTTGGAAATTTAATTTTGTCTTTCGATTGTGCCCCTCAGATCTGATCTACGACCTATGGTTTAGCCAGAAATGAGCTCGGGAGAAAAGTCTGCACGGGTCAGCTATCTTGAATTGTTTAGTATAAACATAATAAAAACCGACCTCAAGGCAGTATTTCTAAGTCGAACAGGGGGTTTAATATCACCCAGGAGACTAATCTAGTCAAGGCGAGAAATTCCCTGGGTGGGTGATTAATGTTAAGGAGGTTAAGACAAGAGGGGGTTTAATTTCGTCAGGATATTGTCTGGTCATATGAACAAATTCCCAGGGGGGTTAACGTTACCAGGGGATAAGTCTCCAGGGGGTTATCTGGTCATACAGGATCTTCCCAGGGGGGGGGGTTAAGAGATTTGGTGACTGGTAAAATTCGGACATGAGGTCATGCAGGAAATTCCCCCTGGGGGGGTTTAATGTTACCAGGGGGGTTAACACATCAGGGGGTTGAATGTACAGGAGGTTATCAGGTCATACCAGGAAATCCCCGGGGGGGGGGTTAATATTACCGGGGTTAATGACACACTTGGGCCTTTTTTAGAGGGTATTGTGTCTGTGAACATAATAAATATTCCTCTGTCCCTATCTACTATTGACGCTTAGCTAACGCTCAGCCCAACTCCCGAAGTCACTGAACCTTTTCTGTAGATCACGTGATTTCCTAAATCCCGTTTAAAATTTGTTTTGAGTTACGACCAACCGTTTAGCCGCTATCAAGCCCGGAATGTAAATTTTTAGGCGAAAATGTCCAATATTTTCACTTAATCGCGTTTTGCGGTCAAACTAAGGGAAATATAGTAAAAAGTCACTGGACCTTTTTTTGTAGGTCATCTTATTTCCTTAAATAAAACGTTAGTCTTCATTTTGACCTCCGACCAATGGTTTCGCCGCTATCGACCCCAAAAACAAAAGTTTCGCGTAAAAGTTACAACAAAATTGTACATAATCACGTTTTTTCGGCCAAACCAATCGAGATAGGGCAAAAGATTACTGGACCTTTTCTGTAGATCGCGCCAATTTGCTAATTTGATGGGTCAATCAGATTTGAGCTACGACCAACGGTTCGGGCCGCTATCGGGCTTGAAACATTATTTTTATCGAAAAAAATCTCTGGAATTTCAAAATGTTCGAGCGTTTTGTCGCTTAACCATGGAAGATAGAGCAAAAAGTCATTAGACCTTTTTTGTAGTTCACTTCATTCCTGACCATGAATTTTCCGTCAGATCCGAGCTAGCTCACAACGGTTCGCCCGCTATCGGGCTTACAAAAAATGCCTGCAGGGGTGAAGAATGCGCGATTTTTTGGGAATTTTTTTGAGGGGTTTGAAAATGAAAAATTCTCACTTTTCGGGATTTTCCTGGTGGTTACACGTGGAAAGACTATCTGTGTACCAAATTTCAAGTCTCTAACTCATCTGGAAGTAGGTTAGAATTAGTATACGTGAGTGAGTGAGTCAGTCAGTCAGTTACACATGCGGTTTGTTATATATATTAGACTCGCCTTCGGCTCGCTGGGGGCTACGCCCCCAGGCCCCCAAAGTAAACGCTTGCAAATTCGGGGATAAGCGGAATTCGGTGGACTGGTTAAGTCCGGACATTAAGTAAATGACAAGGGATTTAAAAATTGACCTTTTTCATAGATTTTTTCCGGATTCGTAAAAAACTTTTGACTTTGAGGGCATTTTGCGGTTAAACCGTTAGAGATACCGACAAAAAGTGACTGGACCTTTCTTGTTGGAAATTTAATTTTGTCTTTCGATTGTGCCCTCAGATCTGATCTACGACCTATGGGTTTAGCCAGAAATGAGCCTCGGGAGAAAAGTCTGCACGGGTCAGCTATCCTTGAATTGTTTAGTATAAACTTAATAAAAAACCGACCTCAAGGCAGTATTTTAAGTCGAACAGGGGGTTTAATATCACCAGGAGACTATCTAGTCAAGGCGAGAAATTCCCTGGGTGGGTGATTAATGTTAAGGAGGTTAAGACAAGAGGGGGTTTAATTTCGTCAGGATATTGTCTGGGTCATATGAACAAATTCCCAGGGGGGGTTAACGTTTACCGGGGGATAAGTCTCCAGGGGGTTTTCTGGTCATACCAGGATCTTGCCCAGGGGGGGGGGTTAAGAGATTTGGTGACTGGTAAAATTCGGACATGAGGTCATGGCAGGAAATTCCCCTGGGGGGTTTAATGTTACCAGGGGGGTTAACACATCAGGGGGTTGAATGTACAGGAGGTTATCAGGTCATACCAGGGAAATCCGGGGGGGGGGTTAATATTACCGGGGGTTAATGACCACACTTGGGGCCTTTTTTAGAGGGTATTGTGTCTGTGGAACATAATAAATATTCCTCTGTCCCCTATCTACTATTGACGCTTAGCTAACGCCTCAGCCAAACTCCCGAAGTCACTGAACCTTTTCTGTAGATCACGTGATTTCCTAAATCCCGTTTAAAATTTGTTTTGAGTTTACGACCAACCGTTTTAGGCCGCTATCAAGCCCGGAATGTAAAATTTTTAGGCGAAAAAATTGTCCAATATTTTCACTTAATCGCGTTTTGCGGTCAAACTAAGGGAAATATAGTAAAAAGTCACTGGACCTTTTTTGTAGGTCATCTTATTTCCTTAAATAAAAACGTTAGTCCTTATTTTGACCTCCGACCAATGGTTTCGCCGCTATCGACCCCAAAAAACAAAAGTTTCGCGTAAAAGTTACAACAAAATTGTACATAATCACGTTTTTTCGGCCAAACCAATCGAGATAGGGCAAAAGATTACTGGACCTTTTCTGTAGATCGCGCAATTTGCTAATTTGATGGGTCAATCAGATTTGAGCTACGACCAACGGTTCGGCCGCTATCGGGCTTGAAAACATTATTTTTATCGAAAAAATCTCTGGAATTTCAAATGTTCGAGCGTTTTTGTCGCTTAAACCATGGAAGATAGAGCAAAAAGTCATTAGACCTTTTTTGTAGTTCACTTCATTCCTGACCATGAATTTTCCGTCAGATCCGAGCTAGCTCCAACGGTTCGCCCGCTATCGGGCTTACAAAAAATGCCTGCAGGGGTGAAGAATGCGCGATTTTTTGGGAATTTTTTTTGAGGGGTTGAAAATGAAAAAATTCTCAACTTTTCGGGATTTTCCTGGTGGTTTACACGTGGAAAGGAAAGCTATCTGTGTACCAAAATTTTCAAGTCTCTAACTCATCTGGAAGTAGGTTAGAATTAGTATACGTGAGTGAGTGAGTGAGTCAGTCAGTCATGTCAGTTACACACATGCGGTTGTATATATATTAGACTCGCCTTCGGCTCGCTGGGGCTACGCCCCCAGGCCCCCAAAGTAAACGCTTTTAAAATTCGGGGATAAGCGGAATTCGGTGACTGGTTAAGTCCGGACATTAGGTAAATGACAAGGGATTTAAAAATTGACCTTTGTCATAGATTTTTTTCCCGGATTCGTAAAAAAACTTTTGACTTTGAGGGCATTTTGCGGTTAAACCGTTAGAGATACGACAAAAAGTGACTGGACCTTTCTTGTTGGAAATTTAATTTTGTCTTTCGATTGTGCCCTCAGATCTGATCTACGACCTATGGTTTAGCCAGGAATGAGCTCGGGAGAAAAGTCCTGCACGGGTCAGCTATCTTGAATTGTTTAGTATAAACATAATAAAAACCGACCTCAAGGCAGTATTTTAAGTCGAACAAGGGGGGTTTAATGTCACCAGGAGACTATCTAGTCAAGGCGAGAAATTCCCGGGGGGGGTGATTAATGTTAAGGGGGGTTAGACATCAGAGGGGGTTTTAAATTCGTCAGGATATTGTCTTGGTCATATGAACAAATTTCCCAGGGGGGGTTAAACGTTACCGGGGGATAAGTCTCCAGGGGGTTATCTGGTCATACCAGGATCTTCCCAGGGGGGGGGGGGTTAAGAGATTTGGTGACTGGTAAAATTCGGACATGAGGTCATGCCAGGAAATTCCCTGGGGGGGTTTAATGTTACCATGGGGGTTAACACATCAGGGGGTTGAATGTACAGGAGGTTATCAGGTCATACCGAGGAATCCCGGGGGGTTAATATATACCGGGGGTGGTTAATGACACACTTGGGCCTATTTTAGAGGGTATTGTGTCTGTGAACATAATCAAATCTTTCTCTGTCCCTATCTACTATTGACGCTTAACTAACGCTCAGCCAGTTTCTAATGTGGAGTTGTATTCACTCGTTAACGTAGCAAAGCAAGTGCAAACTGAATCTGGAATGAATTACACAAATATTAGTCACATAATAATTTAAAAACTCCAAAAATTGCCAATCTACGACAAATATTTAGCTATTTATAGCGTTTTTCTGGCTTATTAAAGGACATACAACAAATAGTTTCACATTACCTTTTTTGTAGATCCCATCAATTTTATAGCCATAAAATTTTTTTAGATTTAAGGTAGAACTAACCGTTTGGCCGCTATCGACTCTAGAAACAAAGTTTTTAAAAAGAAATTACGAAATATTTTCACTTAATTAGCCGAAAACTAATGGAGATAGAGCAAAATGTCACTAGACCTTTTTTTGTAGATCGCATTAATTAGTAATAAAACTCAAATTTTTATTTCTGTGATACAATAAGTAGTTTTGGCCGGAATAAAACCCAGAAAACAAAATCTCTCACGTAAAACTTAGAAAATCAATACTTTAAAACGCGTTATGCGGCCAAACCATTGAGATAGGGCAAAAAGTTACATGACCTTTTTTTCTGTAGATCACGCCAATTTACTAATTCCCATTGAAAATTTGTTTTGAGCTACGACCAACCGTTTAGCCGCTATCGAGCCCGAACAGGTAAAATTTTTAGGCATAAATTTCCAAAATATTTAAATGTAATCGCGTTTTTGCGGCCGAACCGATGGAAGTTAGGAGCAAAAAGTCACTGGACCTTTTTTGTAGTTATCACTTCATTTCCTGATTATGAATTTTTCGTCAGATCGAAGCTAGCTCCAACGGTTCGCCCGCTATCGGGCTTCAAAGGAAAGCCTGCAAGGGCAAAAAGGGGTCACTTCACGAATTTTTTTGAAGGGTTTCAAAAGTAAAAAAATTCCGGTTTTCAGACTTTTCCCGGTGGTTTGGAGACTCCAGCTAGGTGTGTGCAAAATTCGGTGTTTCCAGCACTTCTAGAAGTGGGTTAGAATTTGTATACCCTATCAGTGAGTCAGTCAGTCAGTTACATATGCGGTTGTATATATATTAGACTCGCCTTCGGCTCGCTGGGGGCTACGCCCCCAGGCCCCCATGATGTACGCTTGCAAATTCGGGGATGAGCGGTTAAATTCACGCTTGAAAATTCGGGGATAAGAAAGATTTGGTGATTGTTAAAATTCGGACATGAGGTCATGCCAGGAAATTCCCTGGGAGGGTTTAATGTTACTGGGGGTTAAGACATCAGGGGGTTATCTGGTTATACAAGGAACTTCCCAAGGGGGGTTAAGAGATTTGGTGATTGTTAGAATTCGGACATGAGGTCATGCCAGGAAATTCCCTAGGGGGGGGTTAATGTTACCAGGGTGGTTAACACATCGGGGGGTTTAATATACTCAGGAGATTATATGGTCATACAAGGAAATTCCAGGGGTGTTTAATGTAACCTTGGCTAACGCTCAGCCAATTCACGATGTGCTCCAGTAGACGTATACTAGTCAGTCGTTTTACTAATTTTAACCAAAGTTTTGATTTAAAGAGCATTTTACGGCTTAACCGTTAGAGATACGACAAAAAGTGACTGGACCTTTCTTGTCGGAAATTTAATTTTATCTTTCGATTCCGTCGTCAGATTTTAGCTGCGACCTTTTGGTTTAGCCAGGAATGAGCTCGGGAGAAAAGTCTGCACTGGTCAGCAGCTATCGTGAATTGTTTAGTACAAACATAATAAAAACCGACCTTAAGGCAGTATTTTAAGTTGAACAGTTGGTTTAATATCATCAGGAGATTATCTAGTCAAGCCAGGAAATTCCCTGGGGGGGGGGGGGGTTAACACATCAGGGGGTTTAATTTATTCAGGAGGTTATCTGGTCATACCAGGAAATCCCCGGGGGAGGGGTGTTACCGGGGGTTAATTACACAGTTCGGCCTATTTTTTGAGGGTGTTGTGTCTGTGAACATAATAAAAAACACTCTGTCCCTATCTACTATTGAAGCTTCACTAACGCTCAGCCAACTCCCGACGTGGAGGGGGGTTTTAGTCACTCGGTAACGTAGTAATACAAGGTCAATCTGGAACCAGCACGAATCGCACTAATTATAGTTGCAAGATTTAAAACCCCTAAAATTGACGACAAAGGAATTTGCCTTTTAGAGCATTAACCAGGCTTACGGAAAGATAAACGACAAAAAGCTACTGGACCTTTTTTGTTGATTTCATAAATAGCTAGTTACGAAAAGTTTTACACATTTAAGCTACGGCCAACGGTTCGGCCACTATCGAGCCCAAAATGTAAGTTTTTAAGTGAAATTTTCGACATAATCACGTTTTTTAACGGCTAAACCATGGAAGATTGAGTAAAAAGTCACTGGAACTTTTGTGTACATCGCATTATTTTGTATTAAAAATCGAATTTTTTATTCTAGCCTAGAACTAAAGATTTTGTCTGAAATAGAGCCCAGAAAACAAAATTCTTGCGTTAAACTTAAAAAATTCGATACTTTATAAACGCGGTAATGCGGCCAAACCATTGGGGATAGGGCAATAAGTTACTTGACCTTTTTTGTAGATCACGCGATTTGCTAAATCCCATTGAAAATTTGTTTTGAGCTACGACCAACCGTTTAGCCGCTATCGAGCCCGAAAGGTAAATTTTTTAGGCGTAAATTTCAAAATATTTAAATGTAATCGCGTTTTGCGGCCGAACCGATGGAGTTAGAGCAAAAAGTCACTGGACCTTTTTTGTAGTTCACTTCATTCCTGATTATGAATTTTTCGTCAGATCGAAGGCTAGCTCCAACGGTTCGTCCGCTATCGGGCTTCAAAGGAAGCCTGCAAGGCCAAAACAGGGGTCACTTCGCGAATTTTTTTTGAGCGGTTCAAAAGTAAAAAATTCCGGTTTTCAGACTTTTTCCCGGTGGTTTGAAGACTCCAGCTAGGTGTGTGCAAAATTTCGGTGTTTCCAGCACTTCTAGGAAAGTGGGTTAGAATTTGTATACCCTATCAGTGAGTCAGTCAGTCAGTTACATATGCGGCTGTATATATATGGGACTCGCCTTCGGCTCGCTGGGGGCTAACGCCCCCAGGCCCCCATGATGTACGCTTGCAGATTCGGGGATAAGAGAGATTTGGTGATTAGTAAAATTCGGACATGAGGCATACCGGGAAATTCCCTAGGGGGGGGTTTAATGTTACCAGGAGGTTTAATTTACTCAGGAGGTTATCTGGTCATTCCAGGAAATTCCGGGGGTGGTTAAAGGATTCGGTGTTTTGGTAAATGTGATGTACGCTTGCAAATTTTTGGGGTAAGAGAGATTTGGTGGTTGTTAAAATTCGCACATGAGATCATGCCAGGAAATTCCCTGGGGGGGGTAAAACGTTTCCAGGCGGGGGATAAGACACCAGGGGGTTATCTGGTCATACCAGGAACTTCCCAGGGGGGGTTAAGAGATTTGGTGATTGGTAAAATTCAGACATGAGGTCAAGCCAGTATATTCCCTGGGAGGGTTAATGTTACCGGGGGGGTTAACACATCAGGGGGTTTAATTTACTCAGGAGATTATCTGGTCAATACCAGGAAATCCCCGGGGGGGGATTAATGTTACCGGGGGTTAATGATCACACCCCAGGCCACCTTACGGGTGTTGGCCAGATTCGGGGATAAGCGGATATTCGGAATTAAATTGGACCCATTTTATTGAATATTTCAGTTTTAAATCAAAGTTTTGACTTTAATGATATTTTACGGGTTAACAGTTAGAGATACGAGAAAAAGTAACTGGACCTTTCTTGTCGGAAATTTAATTTTGTGT
This sequence comes from Homalodisca vitripennis, assembly GCF_021130785.1. Classification (NCBI taxonomy): domain Eukaryota; kingdom Metazoa; phylum Arthropoda; class Insecta; order Hemiptera; family Cicadellidae; genus Homalodisca; species Homalodisca vitripennis. Next base: position 8,176 of record NW_025779405.1, read on the forward strand.
TTCGATTGTGACCTCAGATTTGATCTACGATCTATGGTTTAGTCGGTACAACGCTTGGAATAAATGTCTGCTGCACTGGTGGGGGAAAAGAGCGATTTGGTGATTGGTAAAATTCGGACATGAGGCCATGCCAGGAAATTCCCCTGGGGGGGGGTTTAATGTTACCGGGGGGTTAACATTTCAGGAGGTTTAATGTACTCAGGAGCTTATCTGGTCATACCAGGAAATCCCGGGGGGGTTAATGTATACCAGGGGGGTTAACACATCAAGGGGGTATAATGTACTCAGGAGGTTATCTGGTCATACCAGGAAATCCCCGGGGGGGGGGTTAATGTTTACCGGAGGTTAATGACACACTTGGACTTATTTTAGAGGGTGTTGTGTCTGTGAACATAATACAAATTCACTCTGTCCCTATCTACTATTGGACGCTTAGCCAACGCTCAGCCAATTTATAATGTGGTGTTGTATTCACTAGTTTAAACCTAGCCAAAGCAAGTGCAAACTGAATCTGGGAACGAATTAACACAAAATATTAGTCACATATTGGTTTAAAAACTCCAAAAATTGCCAATCCACGACAAATATTTTTGCTATTTATAGCGTTTTCGGGCTTATTGAAGGACATACAACAAAAAAAGGTACATGACCTTTTTTGTAGATCCCATCAATTTGTAGTCATAAACATTTTTACATTTAAGCTAGAACTATTTGTTTGGCCGCTATCGACTCTAGAAACAAAATTCTTAAATACAAATTAAGAAATATTTAACATCTATTAGCCGAACCAAGGGAGATAGAGCAAAAGGTTACTAGACCTTTTTTGTAGATCCGCGTTAATTAGTGTTAAAATCAAATAATTATTTTGTGCTAAATTTAAAATTTTGCCTGCAATTAAAGCCCAAGAAAACAAAATTTTCACGTAAAACTGAAAAAAATCGATACTTTAAAACGCGTAATGCGGCCAAACCGTTGATGATAGGGCAAAATGTTACTAAACCTTTTTTGTAGATCACGCGATTTGCTAAATCCCATTGAAAAATTTGTTTTGAGCTACGACCAACCGTTTAGCCGCTTATCGAGCCCGAAAGGTAAATGTTTAGGCGAAAATTTCAAAATATTTTAATGTAATCGCGTTTTGCGGCCGAAACCGATGGAATTAGAGCAAAAAGTCACTGGACCTTTTTTGTAGGTCACTTCATTCCTGACCATGAATTTTTCGTCAGAACGAAGCTAGCTCCAACGGTTTCGCCCGCTATCGGGCTTCAAAGGGAAGCTGCAAGGCCAAAACAAGGGGTCACTTCGCGAATTTTGTTGAGGGGTTTCAAAAGTAAAAAATTCCGGTTTTCAGACTTTTCCCGGTGGTTTGAGGACTCCAGCTACGTGTGTGCAAAATTCGGTGTTTCCAGCACTTCTAGAAGTGGGTTAGGAATTTGTATACCCTATCAGTGAGTCAGTCAGTCAGTTACATATGCGGCTGTATATATATTGGGACTCGCCTTTGGCTCGCTGGGGGCTACGCCCCCAGGCCCCCTTGATATACGCTTGCAAATTCGAGGATAAGCGGAATTCGGGGACAGGAGCGATTTGGTTGTTGGTTCAATTCGGACTTGATGTTTTCAAGTTACGTGTCCCCTACTGTGTCATTTCTCGTGGTAAAACACATTATTAAACAGTATTTAGTGTACGATGTTGTCTACAAAAAAACTCAAGTAGTATTTTGCAGTAGTATCTACCTTATTTAGGCACGTAAAACGCGATTACGTTCGAAATTCTTGTAAAATTTACGTGAAATTTGAGATTTCGGGTCCAATAGCGGTCAAACCGTTACTAATAGTGTTTTACGCATCACGTTTGCAAGTAGGGAGATTTACCCCGGTACATATATTTCTGTCAAATTAGTTGCAAGTAACTTTTAGCTCATAAAACTGTTGTTTGCCCGTTAGTATGTCATGTACAGATAAGCAACGACGTATCCAGTCTCGCCACGGGGAGGCCGGCAAACACTGAGACCATATATTATTAACAAAATTACAGCAATCGTTGGTTAATGATGTTCAACTCATATCGTGTACAAATTTAGTTGTTTATATACTTGTGTCAAATGATTTGGTAATAACTTATTGAATATTGTTTACACATTACGTGTGCAAGTTGGGAGATTTATCGGTACAATATATTTCTGTCAAATTAGTTTGCAAGTAAATTTTAGTTAATAAAAACTGTTGTTTTCCCGTTAGTATGTCATGTAAGCACGATGTATCCAGTCTCGCCTCGGGGAGGCTGGCAAACACTGAGAACCATATATTATTAGCAAAATCACAGCAATCGTTGGTTAATGATGTTTACTCATATCTTGTACAAATTTAGTTGTTTATACAATTGTGTCAAATGTTGGTAAATTTGGTAATAACTTATTGAATATTGTTTACACATTCACGTGTGCAAGTTGGGAGATTTAAGCGGTACGATTTGTGTCAAATTAGTTACTAATAACTTATAGTTGATCAAACTTGTTTGCCCGTTAGTTAGTCAATGCTTTAAATGCAATCAATCATGACGTATCCAGTCTCGCCACGGCGAGGCCCTCAAACACGGGAACCATATATTAGTAACGGAATTACAGTTATCGTCGTTATTGAATGATGTTCTTTCATATCGTTTACAAATTTGCATATTAAGTTCTGTGTATACTTGTGTCAAATGATTTGCTAATAACTTATTGGTTGTTTGAAACTTTTGTTTGCCCGTTAGTTTATGAAAGCTTTAACTGTGTTCCTTCCTCGTGGGAAACACATTATCAAACAATATTTAGTGTATAGTGTGGTCTACAACGAAGTTTAAAATAATATTTTGCTGTATCTCCCTTGGGTAGGGCCGTGAAACGCGATTACGTGCGAAAATTTTTTATTTTTTACGTGAAAATTGAGATTTTCGGGTCCGATAGCAGTCAATATCGTTACTAATAATGTTTACGCATCATGTGTGCAAGTTGGGAGATTTAGCGGTACATATGCTTATGTCAAATTAGTTGCTATTAACTTTTAGTTAATAAATTGTTCTTTGCCTGTTAGTTTGTCAATGCTCAAATACGGAGACCAAATAAATAAATAAGCAATTAGAGGCAAAATTTTTTTGTTTTTCCACCGTGGTTGTCCAATGCTTCTTACAATAGTGTAATAGCCGGTCTCAATACAGAGAGTCCTGATAATACTTCAAAAATATTTATTATTCGGTGATTAAAGTTGATACCTCTTAGTGGAAACAATTTCGTTTCTCATGATGTACGCTTGCAAATTCGGGGATAAGCGGAATTCGGGGACAGGAGGGATTCGGTTGTTGGTTAGATTCGGACTTGAGGTTTTCAATTTACGTGTCCCCAACTGTGTCCTTTGCCGTGGGAAACACATTATTTGTGTCAAATTAGTTGCTAGTAACTTTAAGTTGATAAAACTGTTCTTTTGCCCGTTAGTTTGTCAATGCTCAAATACGGAGAACCATATATTATTAACAAAATTACAGCTATTATAGCAAAATTTACAGTCAATGATATTCTCTGATGTCGTGTGGAAATTTACATATTTGGTTGTGTATATACATGTGTCAAATGATTTGGGTAATAAACTTATTGTTGTTGAAACTGTTGTTTGCCCGTTAGTTTGTCAATGCTTTAAATGCAAGCATGACGTATCCAGTCTCGCAACGGGGAGGCCGGCAAACCTGGAGACCATATATTATTAACAAAATTACATCAATCGTTGGTTAATGTTGATCTTAAATGTCGTGCGCATCTTTTGCATATTTAGTTGTGTTATATACTTGTGTAAAATTATTGGGTAATAATGTATTGTTGAAATTGTTTGCCCGTTAGTTTTGTCAATGCTTTAAATGCAAGCATAACGTATCACAGTCTCGCCACAGGGAGGCCGGCAAAACGTGGAGACCATATATTATTAACAAAATTACATCAATCGTTGGTTAATGTTAATCTTTAATGTCGTGTACATCTTTGCATATTTAGTTATGTATGTACTTGTGTCAAAATTATTTGGTAATAATGTATTGTTAAAAATTGTTTGCCCGTTAGTTTGTCAATGCTTTAAATGCAAGCCATGACGTATCCAGTCTCGCCACGGGGAGGCCGGCAAACATAGAGACCATATATTTACATATATACAGAAAACTATTTACATCGACGAGGAGTTTTGTTTTGGCAGGCCCTCTAGCCTACTGCCGCATCAATCAGAATGGGAAGTTTTGTTCTGGCAGGTCCATTGCCTACTGCCTAATCAGTCACTACGGGGAGTTTTTGTTTTGGCAGGGTCCCTAGCCTACTGCCTAGGTCAATCACGGCGGGGAGTTTTGTTTTGTTTGGTCAGGTCCCTAGCCTACTGCCTAGTCAATCACGACGGGGAGTTTTGTTTGGGCAGGCCCCCTAGCCTACTGCCTAGTCAATCACGACGGGGAGTTTTTGTTTGGGCAGGTCCCTAGCCTACTTCCAGTGTCAATCTCGACGGGGAGTTTTGTTTGGGCAGGCCCCCTAGCCTACTGCCAATCTCAATCCGGTTCACTGAAGAAGTTCGCCGTACACGATGTTTCTTCGCGTAGGCGACTTTCATTGTGTACCCTTTCGGGGCGGACGAGGACAACGATGTCTTCCGGACATCGAACTCTACTGAGCAGGACGTACAGCTGGCCATGAGTGAAACAATCAGTGCGAAGATCGACTCCGACCTGATCTATTGTCTGACCTTGGCTCTTGTGGCCGGTCATCGCGTATGCTAGCATCAGAGGAAACTGACCGTCGACGGACAAGTAACGGCGAACCTTCAACGATCGCGAACCTAAAGATTTATTCTAGGAATACCGATAGGTTGCGCGTCGTCGTGAGGGCGTTCTGACTGGTAATCAACGATTGGTTATAGCCGTCACAATGACCTTAGTGCCGTTTACAAGGCCGTCAGCGATATTTAGATTCCTCATGAATGAGGCAACACTGAGCCGATCTTAAGTCGCAGCACGTGATCAGGAACACCCATGCCTGTAGCCTGGTTCAGTAGAGGGACTTCAAAAGCCCAGATTGTCATCGTCTTCACGGTCCACAGTGTCGGCGCTTCGCAGCTCATGAAGGCGACCGTCTACAGAGTTCAAGATTATGTCGTTGATCTCTCGGACGTTCACGTTCAGAGTCGAGAGGATCGCAACGACGAGCACACTGATCGGGATCGCGGAGTACGTCGGCAGGAAAGACGGTTGAGATGAGGACTTGTAATGCAGTGACATACCTCACCTCGGCCAAGGGAATAAGTGTGTCACTCTCTCTACCCTCCCCGAAAGTTTTGGACGGAACAGTGCCGTTGCCTACTGCGAGAAGGAAGTCAGAGTAGTCAACGGAACTGCTCGTCCTGTGCGGTGTCGTCAGAGAGAAGACGCGGAACAGGTCGCCACAGACGCGAGGCCCGAAGTGAAACGCACGCGACGGCATCTGCCGTTCGTGCCTTTACAACAAACGGGTGCGATCTGCCGGAAATCTCCAGAGCACAGAAAGATCTTGCCACCGAATGGCTCAATCGCGGTTCATGAGATCTCGAAGCGAGCGGTCGAGGATCTCAAAGATGTAGCGATGGGCCATCGGGGCCTCGTCGATAGACGATGAGCTGAGCAGCTCTTATCAGTTCTGCGCGCTGGGACCCGTTGGTTATGTTCCAAACGCCAGACCCGTCGCCCAGAATCGAGTGGAAGCCGGAACATGCTGTGAGCCGTTGAACCACCAGGCATGTTTCCTGCAGCGATGCCCGAGCTGGCGCGACGGCCAGTGCAATCTGACGACAAACTACGCACGTTGTGCCAGTATGACACGAAGAAGTGACGTTTTGCCATATCCCCCGGGACCATCTAGGAAGATTACTCTTGAGGATCGGCGGTCACCGGGGTTGTCGAGAAGGGAACGCACGTTTTGCAGAACGCGTCTCTGGGTCTTCTGAGAGCTTTTGTTCCCATTCCTCGACAATGGCCCGTTGTTGGTTCTCGCCATAGTCCAAACAGCTCCCCTTCCCACTTCCGTCGTGTCATCCTGCACGTCGGGGAGACCACAATCCAATAAAGGACAATCCCTGCCGACGTAGACTGCGATCGATATCGATCAAGGAAAGTGTATACGCTCTTTCGGGGTCAAGTGGGCTCCTTTCCAAGTGGTCCTCGCAAAGGGTGTCACGGAAGGAATCCCACAGAATTGCTGCAGGAGCACCCATATTACAGAGGAGCACGAAAAAGGAACGAAGCCTCGAAGCGACCATGAACCCAGAAGCCTCTCGCAGCGCTTCGCGGTACTCATCCTCGTCTTCAATCAAGCCGAGCTGACGACAAACCTCCTGGAACGTACGGCAATCAGGACCACCGCGTGACAGGAGGTCGGAGTAGCCGCGACAAGGTGTTGACAAGAGGAGCATCCGAAGGTAGTAGAGTTCTCCACGATTAGGCGAGACCCAAAATACCCTACATACCTTCCCTCCACGCTGGCGAGGTGTGACGAAGTGTTTCCCGTCTTGATGTTCATATATAGGTTCTGTTTTTTGGTCGTTTGTCATGAATTATGTAGTTCTCAAAAAATGTCAGGTAAAGTTAAAACTGTCAAAAGTTTTATCAACAGGTCTGTTAAAATACAATATTAACTTGGAGCTTGATCTAGTTATCGCAGAGGTGAGATCACTGGGACGAAAACAGACGTGCTGTTTACCCTCAAGATGGACGGGTAGACACTCAACTGTCGGTTCTGACTTTGAGATTGGGAAGTCCAAGAGACGCCAGCATGCGTCGCTTGCACCAACCATTCTCTTAGTTACATAGTGTTCTACCTCATCCTCTTGTTGCCACAAAGGAGTGATGGTGACATTTTGAAGTGATCCACCCTTCATCAGGTATTTGAATAGATACTTGATGACGCGACGGGTAGAAGCAAGCTCCAAGTTAATATGTGCTTCATACTTTAGCAGTAGTGCGGCGTTATATGGCACAACCCATCCATCGTGAACAGTAACAGACCTGTTGCGTGACTTGATTTGACCAGTATTACTATAGTCCCGCCTGTACTGAACGAATCCTCTATCATCTACGTGGGTTGTCTGGCATGAAGGCTTAGGATAGAACTTTGTTGCAGTGACCCTTCACAGCGTCCCAGCATAGGAAGTCGGTGCGATGATCAGTGCCACAAGGACCGTGGATCATGTGCTGCAACACCAACTTCCTGAGTCTTCCACCGGCTTCTTCTGCTTCCGAGGGGATGTCCGCGCGGATTGCAGAGTCGATTTCGTCTGCTTGTACTGGACCGTCTCCGTCAATCTTGAACACAATGTGGGCGTGAGGAAGGCCCCTCATTTGCATTTCGATGACGTAGGACGATATAGTTCGTGCAGCCGAACATCGCTCCGCTTCCGCAGATCTCGAAAAGAAGCTCGAGGAGTTTGATCTGGAAGACTCTGCAAGCCGTGCTAGGGTCACTGCGTCCACTGCCGTGAGGACACGCTCTCTTGTTTTCCTCCCAAGTCGCGCTGTAAGTAAACGTGAGGAAGTACGTAGGTGAACCCAGGCGTGTGACGAGAGCCATCGCGTTCTCGTAATGGATCTTCATGTACCTGGGCCCACCAGTGAACGTACTTGGGAGGTAAATCTTTCCAGGCTGTGCCCCACCCTCTCCTTGGACTGTTTCATCCCGAGCGATGTCGTCGCTAACCTGCCTTCCTGCCGGACCACTGCGTTGAACGTCAAGAAAGCTCGTTCAGTTGTCCTATCCGCATAGCATTTTGGGCTGAGGACTTTGTCTGTGAAAATTTTAAAAAACGAAGTCTCTCCTCTTCAAACCTAGCAAACATCTCGACCTGCCATGCTTGAGAAAGACGGCCAAAGATAAGAGAAACGGGGATTGGAGAGTAAGAGACAACGTGAATAGTTATATTGAGAAAGTTTTTTGCCGTAATTGTCCAGCATTCCGATGTGCCAACCCAAAGTGCCTTGCGGATATAGTAGTGGATACTGGAAGGGCTCCATCAGAGAACTAAAGAGATCGATGGTAGAAGGTCTTCCAGCTCCCACCTTTCCAGACGGTGAGCCGACGAGGCTCAGTGACTGCGTCATCACAACTAAGCACGGCGTGCACTTCAATACCTCTTTGCCTGTCACCAAGAAACATTGCCATGAGTAGCTCGACTTGTAATCTGGAATTCTGAAGTGAGCGTTGACCGAGGGCTCATCACTCAGCCGGCGAAATTCATGGGACATATGGGTTCAATGAAACCAAGTAGTTTTTAATGTCGTCCACTATGTCGCCATCAAGTGATCTACTCATAGCCATGTTCCTGCGTTCTTCGCCGTCGTCGATATACAGGCGGCACCGGTTTACGAATTGGACGTCACCGCCCGCAGTAACAAACCTTTGGCCGGGGGCGTCCAAGCTGTACACCTGGTGATACATCCTCCCTTCGATTTTAAAGAATGAGAGGCCACTTGGGTGCCGGTATCCGCCAGAAAATTTCGAGGGCACAGAGAGCAAAGAGGTCATTGTAGGCACGGGCTCTGTCGAGGAAGCGTCGGTTAGAGTAGAATGGTGCATTGAGAGGTGGTAAATTGGTCACATTGTATGCACCCTCTCCACAACACCACTTTTTTTCTATCTTCTTCTTCCGCGAAACAGAGGTGCTTGGCAATGAGGACAGATAAATACGTCATCATTTCCAAAGGCAGGTTTTCTTTAGCTTGTGGCTGTTAATATTGTAAAGTAATGCACCACTCCAATGTGCCATTGGTCCGTGGGCAACGATGAGCCGAGTAAGTGAAATTGGTAAATGACGAAGTTCGGCTAGCTTAGGATTTAACAAACGAACCCCTGAACTCTTTCCCCCGGACATGTTTCCACATTTTGTTTGTAGTAGCGCTGAACAGCTTCCCTATTGATATTAGGATGCTGTTGACTGTAATGGCGGACAGCATCTCTGTTGACCTCAGGGTGCTGCACGTCGTATCGGCGAACAGAATCTCTATGTGCCTTCAGGATGCCGTTGGCTGTAACGACGCACTGCTTTTCCTATGGACTTCGGGGTGCTGTTCATGATACCTACGGCGTGCGTCAACAGTTGTTTTGGAATTCCGCTCAACATATCTTCTGTTCGCCTCTCTCACTTGCTCGTCTCCTCGTTGTTATGAGTAGTTTGGGGCGTCCACGGCATACTTTCTTAGGTCTTCCGAAAGCTTTACGTTTGTTTTACACTTTGTACAGGGGTTAAAATTACTCTAGGGCTATCTTGTTAGTTCGTAATTTCCTAAGTCCTTTCCTTTGTTGTCTTTTGATATTGTATCGCGTGCTTGTGGTATGATGTCAAATGTTGAGGAAATGGTTTGGGCTGGTACACTGTCACTAAGGGCTGGCAGGACCCAAATTTAAGTTCTTGTTACAGTGAACTGTCTCACTGACCCGTCCAGAGCAGCATTTGACAACAATAACGAGGCCAGAGCTAAATAGTTTTCACACTGGAAGAGCCGGGCCAGATTATTTTTGTCATCAGCCAAATCGTACACTCTGTCCTCGTTCACTGGATGAGGATCAAACAAGTACAGCTGTTCCTGGGAGCGCCAAAAAGCAACTGTAACTGTTTGTCCAGTGAAGAGAAACCCAGTGTTTTGAAAATCCTCGGCCATCAAACACTGCAAAAACATTGGACAAAGACATAACGCAGTCGTCCATATCTACAGGAGAAAGGGGATATAGGGCATCGTGAACAAATGAATTTTCTGCAACGGCAACGGACTGTCCCTCGATGACAAAATTAGCGGGAAGTTCATCGGGGCACAAGTACCGGTTTCCACCCATACGATTCCTCACTCTCAATGCATTATAAATAGAAATCGCCAGTTATAAGAATCCTATCGATGGCCGCAGTAGAAAATCCCAATCTTAGAGTCTTCCAGGCAAGGGCACAAGCAGAAATCGCAGTGCATGAGGAATTTTTGCTAGTCGGAAACAACTTCTCGTTCCCTTGATGGAAAGAGCCCTTAGCAATGCAACAAAACGACATAGTCAGTACCATGAACAAATTAAATAATTAAAAGAGATAATAGAAAATATTAACTTGGAAGACTAATTAATAGTATTTAGTAATAATTGATGAACGAAAAATACACGAGGCCTTTCAGCATCAAAGTTGACATCGTCAGGTGTGAGACAACAAATTTGAATAATATAAATATGTAACATTCAAATTAATTATCAGCTGAGTAATGCTTAATAAACAATTTGTTTAAATTCAAAGTAAAATAAAATAAATATTATTATATGTATAAAAGTTTGGGTAAAAAAGAATGTTGTTATATTTTAAAGGAAGAGTGAATTTTTGAAATCGCTCCAAAAATCATTGTTCAATATTTCATCTTTATGTTTTGTTAGGTATAATGTTTCATAAGCATCAAGTTCTTTTTGATTATGAAACTTGTTTTAATTAATGTGAAAATTTTTAAAAGTGTGATTAGTTTCTAATGCATGTTTGGCTATAACCAGTGAACGTACTTGGGAGGTAAATCTTTCTAGGCTGATTTTTTAGGTTGTACGTAGTTGTAATATCTTTCGTGTTCTTTAAATCTTCTTTTAATGGTTTCCTTTGTCCTAGCCAATGTAAATCTTCCTCAATCGAAAATATTTCTGGAAAAAAAATTGTTTTTTAAAACGCCTTTAGCAGCTTCTCGGCTCACTGGAGGCTTACGTCAGCAGGCCCCCTTTTTTTTTTTGGGCAAATACGGGGAATTTGTAATTAAATTCGACCTATTTTATTGAATTGTCCAGTTTTAATCAGAGTTTTGACTTTAAGGGCATTTTGCGGCTAAACCGTTAGAGATACGAGAAAAAGTGACTGGACCTTTCTTGTCGAAAATTAATTTTCTCTTTCGATTATGCCATCAGATTTAAGCTACGACCTATAATTTAGGCAGTACAGAGCTTAGGACAAAAGACTGCACTTGGCTGTTTTCTTGAATTTTCGGGGGTTTAATTTACTCAGGGGATTATCTGGTCATACCAGGAAATTCCTGGGAGGGGGGTTTAATGTTACCGGGGGTTATGCCACATTTGGGCGTCTTGGAGCCTCATCAGCCAATTAACCTTTTTTATACCTACCAATAGCTGTTAAAAATGTTTTGATATTTAAGCTAGCGCAATCGGGTCAACCACTATGGACTCCAGTAACAAAATTTTCACGTCAAAATTACAAAATATTGCCATTTATTACCAAACCGATGGAGGTAGAGCAAAATCTCACTAGACCTTTTTTGTAGAACGCCTAATTTTGCATTAAAAATCAAATTTTCATTATGTACTATAGTTAAGGGTTCGACCACAATAAAGGCCATAAACAAAATATCAAGTAAAACTTAAAACATCAATACTTTAAACGCGTTATGTACCCAAACGTTGAGGATAGGGCAAACAAAATGTTACTGAGCCTTTTTTGTAGATCACATTATTTGCTAAATCCTGTTGAAAATTTGTTTTTGAGCTACGACCAACCGTTTAGCCGCTATCAAGCCCGGAATGTAAATTTGTAGGCGAAAATTTCCAAAGCTTTTCACTTAATCGCATTTTGCGGCCAAACTAATGGAGATAGAGTAACAAGTCACTAGACCTTTTATGTAGATCACTTCATTTCCTATATCTAACCTTTGTTTTATTTTGCCCTCCGACCAATGGTTTCGCCGCTATTGACCTCAAAAACAAAGTTTTCACGTGAAAATTACAAAAGAATTGCACATAATCACGTTTCTCGGCCAAACCAATGGAAGATAGGGCAAAAAGTCACTGGACCTTTTCTGTAGATCGCGCAATTTCTAATTTGATGGGTCAATCAGATTTGAGCTACGACCAACGGTTCGGCCGCTATCGGGCTCGAAACATTATTTTTATCGAAAAAATCTCTGGAATGTCAAATGTTCGAGCGTTTTGTCGCTTAACCATGGAAGATAGAGCAAAAAGTCACTGGACCTTTTTTGTAGTTCACTCCATTCCTGACATGAATTTTTCGTCAGATCCGAGCTAGCCTCCAACGGTTCGCCCGCTATCGAGCTTACAAAAAAAGGCCTGCAAGGGTGAAAAATGCCATGAATTTTCTTCGAATTTTTTTTGAGGAGTTTAAAAGTAAAAAAAGTCCGGTTCTTCAGGGACTTTTTCCTCCGGGTCATATTGGTGAAAGGTACCTGCGTGCCAAATTTTCAAGTTTTCCAAGCACTTTCTCAGAACTATGTTAGAAATTTGTTAATCCCTATACCATCAAGTCAGTGGAGTGAGGGGTTTTACACAGGGTGTATATAAAAATTTGGACTCGCCTTCGGCCGGTGGGGGGTTTCGCCCCAGGCCCCCAAAAAACGGCTTTGGAAAAATTTGGGGTTTAAACCGGGGGAAAAGGACCCCAGGGGTTGTCGGGTCTTACCGGGAAAACTTCCCAGGGGGGGGGTTAAGAGTTTTGGTTATTGGTAAATTTCGGCCCATGAAGTCATGCCGGGAAAAAATTCCCGGGGGGGTTTAAAAACACAGGGGGTTTTTAATGTATTTTCAGGGGGGTTATCTGGTCAAAATGGGAAACCCCCCGGGGGGGGGTTAATGTTGCGGGGGTTAAGACACACCCCGGGCCCCCCTTTTGGGGTTTTGGGTTTAAAAATTCGGGATAAGGGGAAATTTTCGAAATATTTATTAGCCCTATTTTTTTAAATTTTTTCCCCAGTTTTTTTTCAAAGTTTTTGAATCTAGGCCTTTTTTGGGGGCTTAACCTTTTGAAACGAAAAAAAAGGGGACTAACCCTTTCTTGTGGGAAAATTTTTAATTTTGTTTTTTCGATTTTTGGCCGTCAGATTTGATTACGCCCCTATGGTTTGGGTGGGTAAAGGGTTTGGGCCTTTAAAAGTCTGAACTGGTCAGTATGGGGGAAAACAGATTTAGTGTAAAAAAAATTAATAAAAAACCTTTTCAGATTTTTAAATTTTAAAACTGGGGGTTTTTTTTTTAAATCAGGAGTTAAATCAACCGGGAAAATTTCCCGGGAGAGGGATTAATGTTTTCTGGGGAAAATTATAAAAAAGGGCGTGGTACTTTTTTTGGGAAAAATGTGTGTCGGGGGCCCAGGAGGATATGTGTACAGTATTTTTGATAAAATAAAACGTTGTTTCAGGGGGTTTAAATTATTTGGGAAAATTTCAAAAATTCCTACCTGATTGTTGATAAGGAATCACTTTTTTTTTTAAATTTTTTAAAAAAGCACTCTGTCCTATCAAATTTTGAAAGCTTCACTAACGCTCACCCAAATTTTCGATGTGGGGGGGGGGGGATATAGTCACTCGTTCCCGTAGTAAACAAGGTCAATCGGGAAACCAGCTTGAATCGCACAAATTTTATAGTTGAAAAATTTTAAAAACACCAAAAAATTGACACAAAAATTAGCCATTTATAGCATTATGGGGCCCTTACGGAAAGTTTAAAAGACAAAAAAAGTTTGCTGAAAATTTTCTTTAGCCCTATGAATAGCTAATTATAAAAATTATATTTTTAAGGGCTGGGGCCCAACGGTTCGCCCCAATATCAAACCCCGGGGGGTTTAAGTTTTTAAAGGGAAAATTTTTTAAACATAATCCTTTTTTACGGCAAACCCCTTTGGAAGATAGAGTAAAAAACGTCACGGGCCCTTTTTTTTTGGGGGCCCGCATTATTTAGAAATTAAAAATTTAAAATTTTAAATTTGGGTTTAAAACAAAGGTTCTGTCTGAAACCCTACCCCCAAAGAAAAAAAAAATCTCACGGAAAACTTAAAAAATCAAATTTTAAAAAAACACGTGTTGCGGCCCCAAAACCTTTGGGGGTATAGGGCAAAATGTCACTGGACCTTTTTTGTAAAAACCGCGCTGTTTTCTAAATCTAGTGAAAATTTTTTTTAGCAAAAAACCCAACCTTTTTACCCGGGTATTGACCCCGGGGAAAGATAAATTTTTAGGAAAAAATTTTCAAAATTTTTTTAACTTAGTCGCATTTTGGGGGGGGGGGGGCCCAAAATAATGGATATAGAGTAAAAAAAAAATGAAAGGGGGTTTTTTAGAAAAAAAAACTTTCATTCAAATATCACTTTTGAATTTTTTTTGCCCCCCCGACCAAAAGGTTTGCCGGGTTTTCGCCCCCAAAAACAAAAATTTTCACGTAAATAATTTTCAAAAAAAAAAAGTACATTTAAACACGTTTCCCCGGGGCCAAAAAACCCAAAAAAGATAGGGCAAAAAAATCACTTGGGCCTTTTCTGTTTGATCGCGCGATTTGCTTTAAATTTTATGGGTCAATCAGATTTTAGGGTACGACCAAAAGGTTCGGGCCCCTATCAGGCCCCGAAAAAATTTTTTTTACCGAAAAAATCTCTGGAATTTTCAAATTTTTCAAAACGGGTTTTTTCGCTTTAAAACCCTGGAAAATTACAACCAAAAAAAACCCCTTTGGAAACCCTTTTTTTTAGTTCACTTCATTCCTGACCATGAATTTTTGTTTAGAAACCGAGCTAGCTTTAACCCGGGTTTGCCCGCTATCGGGCCCTTTCAAAAAAAAGGGCCCGCAAGGGGTTTTAAAAAGCTGTTTTTTTGGGGGAAATTTTTTTTAGGGGGTTTTAAAAATTAAAAAAATTCCCCGGGTTTTTAGACTTTCCTGTTGGTTACACCGGGAAAAGGTTTCAAGCGTGCCAAAAAATTTTAAGTTTCCAGGAAATTCCCAGAATAGGGTTTTGGGAATTTTTTATACAAACATAGTGGGAAAAATTTTTTTTGGGTTTTTTTTTTTTTTTTTCCCTGCGGCTGTATATAATATTTGGGGCTCGCCTTTTGGCTGTGGGGGCTACGGGCCCCAAAGGGCCCCCCTTTGGGGTTGCAAAAATTTGGGGAAAAAGGAATTTGGGTGATTGGTTTAAAATTTCCCGACGGGTTTTTAAAAATTTTTGGGGAAACCCTTTCCCGGGGAATTAGGGGGTTTTTGGTTTTAAAGGCTTCCCAAGGGGGAAAGATTGGGGGTGGGAAAATTAAAATCAAGGGAAATTTGGGGGGGAAAAAAGGGGGAAAAGGGGGTTTAATTTTTAGGGGTTTCGGCAAAGGAGAAACCCCGGGGGGGGAATTTTGGGGGGTTTTAAACCCAAAGGGGGGGCCCGTTGGGGAAAAGGTAATTGGGGATTTTTTTATAGGTTTTTTTTTTCCGGGGGGTTTTTTTTCCAAAAAAATTTTAATTTTTAAAGGCTTTTACGGGTTAACCCTTAGAGATCCGGGGGGAAAAATAAGGGAAACCTTTTTTGTCGGAAAATTTTAATTTTTTTTTTTTCGATTTTTGGGGTCCGATTTTAGCTTCGAACCTTTGGTTTAACCGGAAGGGGCTGGGAAAAAAAAGGGTTTTCACGGTGGGGTATTGTGAATTTTTTTAAAATAAAAAAAACCCAAAACCCTTATTAAAGTTGTTAAAAATTTTTTAAATTCTTTAGGGGGTTTTTCTTGTAAGCCCGGGAAAAAAAACCCGGGGGGGGGGGGGTTAAAGTTAAAGGGGGGGTTTAAAACATTAGGGGGGGTTTTAATTTTTCAGGGGGAATTTTTTTTCATAAAAAATTTCCCGGGGGGGGGTTTAATTTTTACCGGGGGTTTAAAAAAAGAACCCCACCTGGGCCCCATTTTAGAGGGGGTTGTGTTTTGAACCCAAAAAAAAAATCTGTCCCTATTACTATTGAAACCTTACTAACGCCCAGCCAACTTATTTGGGGGGGGTTTTTTTCAATCTTTTAAATGAAACAAAGGCCTGGGAAACGAAAGAAAACCAAAAAATTTTTAATTGGAAAAATTTTAAAAAACCCCAAAATTTTTGACGAAAAATTTTTCATTTAGGTTTTTCAGGCTTTTAAAACCGGAAAGATAAAAAAAAAAAGCTCGGAACCCTTTTTTTTTAGAAAGGGGTTACTAAAATTTTAACCCTTTTTGCTTTGGGGGAACCGGGTTTGGGCCCTATCAAGGCCCGGAAGGGAAATTTTGGGAAATTTTAAAATTTTTTTTTAATCCGTTTTCGGGCAAAAAAATGGGATAAGTAAAAAGTTACTTAAACCCTTTTTTTTTAGACAATTTTTCCTAAAATTTAAAAAAAGGTTTTTATTTTACCCCACCAAAGGTTTTTCCCCTAACACAACCAAAAACAAAAATTTTTACGTTTAAACAAAAAATTTACTTTAAAAACCCGTTTTTCGGCCAAACCTGAGATGGGCAAAATATTTTTGGGCCTTTTTTTTAGAAACAAAATTTCCCAAAATTTTTAAATTGTTTTGGGGCCCCCCCACCAAACCCTTTGGGCCCCTATCGGGGGCCCAAAGGGTTTTTTAAACGAAAACAAATTTTTTAATGTAAATTTTGGGGTTTTTTTTCCAAAACCAAAAGAAATAGAGCAAAAAATCATGGACCTTTTTTGTAGACTCATTCCTGACCATTAGAATTTTTTCGTCAGACCCGAGCTACGTCCTACGGTTCGCCCATACAGAGCGCAAGGGCAAAAGGGTCTTCAGCGAAATTTTGACAAAATTCGCAAAAATTCCCGAGTTTGGAGCATTTTTCCCCGGGTTTTTGTAGAGATGGGGGAAAAAAATCTAATGTGCCTATTTTGTAATCAGAAAAATTCGCTAAACCCCCCAAAAAATTAGATTTGAGCTACGCCCCAACGGTTTTATTGCTAGAAGGCCTAAAAAAAAAACTACCCCAGTTTTTAACCAGTTTAAACCCGGGTTTTTTTAATTTTTTTGAAGGGTTAAAAAGTAAAAATATCCGGTTTCAGACTTTTCCTGTGGGTCATTTGAAACAGCTACCTGTGTGCAAATTTCAAGTTTTCCAGCACTTCTAGAAGTGAGGTTAGAATTTGTATAATCAGTCCTATCATGATGAGTCAGTCAGTACACATGCGGCTTGTATATATATGGACTCGCCTTCGGCTCGCTGGGGGCTACGCCCCCAGGCCCCTGAGTATGCCTGAAATTCGGGGATAGAGATTGGGTGATTGGTAAAATTCGGACATGAGTCTGCCAGGAAATTCCCAGGGGGGTTTAACGTTAACCGGAGGATAAGACATCAGGGGTTATCTGGTTATACCATGAACTTCCCGGGGGGGGGGTTAAGAGATTTGGTGATTGTGTAAAATTCGACATGAGGTCATGCCAGGAAATTCCCTAGGGGGGGTTAAAATGTTACCGGGGGGGTTAATAATTCAGGGGTTTAATTTACTCAGGAGGTTATCTGGTCATACCAGGAAATCCCGAGGGGGGGTAATGTTTCCGGGGGTTAATGAACACCCCAGGCCCCTCTTTTGTAGTGTTGGCCAAATTCGGAGGATAAGCGGAATTCGGAATTAGTTTAGACTTATTTTGTTTAATTTTTCCAGTTTTAATCAAAATTTAGACTTTAAGGCCACTTTCGGGCTTAACCGTTAGAGATACGAGAAAAATGACTGGACCTTTCTTGTCGGAAATTTAAATTGATAGAGGATTTCTTGCCTCTCAGATTTTACGTGGACTTTGGTTTAGCCGGTACATGAGCTTAAGAAAAGTTGCATAGGCAGCTATTGTGAATTATAAAATATAAAAAAGACCTTGTAATAAGGTCAGTATTTTTAAGTTGTTTAGTGGTTTTATTTGCTCAGGAGATTTATATAGTCATGACAAGAAATTCGGGGGGGGGGGGGTGTTAAATGTTTACCGGGGGTTAAATCTTCAGGGGTTTAATTTACCAGGAGATTATCTGTCCTACCAGGATTCTCGGGGGGGGGTTAATGTTACCGGGGGGTTTAAAGACACACGTGGGCCTTTTTAGAGGGTGTTGTGTCTGTGAACAATTAAAATTTACTCTGTCCCCATCTACTATGACGCATCGCTTAGTCGCCATCAATTGGGGTTGTATTCACTCTTTAACCTAGGGAATACAATTTCAATTCCACAAATGATTTTCACGATATGTTATTTAAAACTCCAAAATTACCAACTACGACAAAATTTTGCATTTATGGGGATTTTCGGTTTAAAAAGGGAATAGATCAAAAAGTTACTACCTTATTGTGAAATCATTTTCTTTAAAATTTATTAGGCACAATTTAAAGATCACGCCGTTTAGAACCCAAACCAACCATAAAGTAAAAATCACAACGAATTTCAATATTTTAAACGCGTTTTGCGGCCAAACAATGGAGATATAGAAAAGTACTTGGACTTTTTTGTAGACATTTTTACTTCTAAATAATAAATTTGTTTTTTGAGCTACGACCATGGTTTGGCCGCACCCTGAACCAATTTACAAAATTTACTAAAACTTGCAAATAATCGCGTTTTGCAGCTTTTGGTAGCATAAGTAGGCCAAATTAATTTACCTTTCCTTATTTCCCCAAAATTTTTTTAAAAAAGGGAAAAAAATTTTGGGGCTACGACCCCGGCCT
>NW_025779406.1:0-58626 GCF_021130785.1 Homalodisca vitripennis
CCATTTGCAAATCCCATTGAAAATTTATTTTGAGCTAAGACCAACCGTTTAGCCGCTATCGAGCCCGAAAGGTAAATTTTTAGGCGGAAATTTCCAAAATATTTGAATGTAATCGCGTTTTGCGGCCCCAAACCATTGAGGATATGGCAAAAAGTCACTGGACCTTTATTGTAGTTCACTTCATTCCTGACCCATGAATTTTTCGTCAGATCAAAAGCTAGCTCCAACGGTTCCCCCGCTATCGGGCTTTCAAAGGGAAGCCTGCAAAGGGCAAAACATGGGTCCGTTCGGGAATTTTTTTGAGGGTTTCAAAAGTAAAAAAATTCCGGTTTTCCAGACTTTTCCCAGAGGTTTGAAGATACGTGCGACGTGCGTGCAAAATTTTCACGTTTCCAGCACTTCTAGAAAGTATGTTAGAATTAGTATTACCTATGTGTCAGTCAGTGAGTCAGTTACACATGCGGCTGTATATATATAGGACTCGCCTTCGGCTCGCTGGGGGCTAACGCCCCCAGGCCCCCAAAGTAAGTGCCTTAAATTCTGGATAAGAGGGATTTTGGTGATTAGTAAAAATTCGGACATGAGGTTCATGCCAGGAAATTCCCTGGGGGGAGGTTTTAATGTTACCAAGGGTTAAGACATCAGGGGGTATCTGGTCATAATACCAGGAAACTTCCCAAGGGGGGGTTAAGAGATTTGGTGATTAGTAAAATTCGGACATGAAGTCATGCCAGGAAATTCCTGAGGGGGGTTTAATGTTACCGGGGGGGTTAAACACATCAGGGGGTTTTAATGTACTCAGGAGGTAATCAGGTCATACCAGGAAATCCCGGGGAGGGGGTTAATGTTACCGGGGGTTAATGACACAAACCCCCCAGGCCCCCTTTCGGGTGTTGGCCAGATTCGGGGGATAAGCGGAATTCGGAATTAAATTGGACCCATTTTATTGAATATTTCAGTTTTAATCAAAGTTTTGACTTTAATGGCATTTTTACGGGTTAACCGTTAGAGATACAAGAAAAAGTGACTGGACCTTTCTTGTCGGAAATTTAATTTTTGTGTTTCGATTTTATCCTCGGATTTGAGCTACGACCTCTCGTTTAGTCCGGTACAACGCTTGGGATAAAAGTCTGCACTGGTCAGCTGTTGTGTAAACAGTATTTAGTGTACTACCTTTATCAGATTATTAAGTTGATCAGGGGGTTTAATTTAATCAGGAGTTCATTCAACCAAGAAATTCCCGGGAAAGGGGGTTTATGTTTCTCGGGGGTTAAAGAACGCGTGGTACTTTTCTAGTAAATTTGTGTGTCTGGGCACGAGGAATTTTTATCAAAATAAAACGTTTGATCAGGGGGTTTTAATTAATTCGGAAATTATTCATTCCACGCCAGAGTTTTGACAATGAACTAATTTATTTCATAAAAATAAAAAAAAACACTCTGTCCCTATCTACTATTGAAAGCTTCACTAACGCTCAGCCAAACTCCCGATGTGGAGGGGGGGTTTTAGGTCACTCGTTAACGTAGTAATACAAGGTCAATATGGAACCAGCATGAATCGCACTAATTATAGTTGCAAAAATTTAAAACGCCTAAAAGTGACGACAAAGAATTAGCCATTTTAGAGCATTTACCAGGCTTACGGAAAGATAAACGATAGAAAGCTGCTGGGCATTTTTTTTGTAGATCCTATCAATAGCTACTTACAAAAAGTTTTACATTTAAGCTAGGGCCAACGGTTCGGCACCTATCGAGCACGAAACGTAAGTTTTATTTTTAAGTGGAATTTTCAATATAATCACGTTTTTTACGGCTAAAATCATGGAAGATAGAGCAAAAGGTCAGTAGACCTTTTGTGTGTAGATCGCATTATTTTGTATTAAAATCAAATTTTTAATCTGGGCTAGAACTAAGATTTTTGTCTGAAATAGAGCCCAGAAAAACAAAATCTCACGTAAAACTCAAAAATCAAAACTTTAAAACGCATTATGCGGCCAAACCGTAGATTGATAGGGCAAAATGTTACTGAACTTTTTTTGTAGATCACGTGATTTCCTAAATCCCGTTGAAAAACTTTTTTTTGAGCTACGACCAACCGTCTAGCCGTTATCAAGCCCGGAATGTAAATTTGTATAGGCGAAAATTTCCAAATATTTTCATTTAATCGCGTTTTTTTTCGGCCAAACTAATGGAGATATAGTAAAAGGTCACTGAACCTTTTTTGTAGATCATATCATTTTCTAAATTTGCCCTTTGTTTTATTTTGACCTCCGACCAATTGTTTCGCCGCTATCGACCCCAAAAACAAAGTTTTCACGTGAAAATTACACAAATTTTGCACATAATCGCGTATTGCAGTCATACCGATGGAGATAGAGCAAAAAGATTACTGGACCTTTTCTGTAGATCACGTAATTTGCTAATTTGATGGGTCAATCAGATTTGAGCTACGACCTACCGTTCGGCCGCTATCGGGCTCGAAAACTTTATTTTAAGCGAAAAAATCTCTGGAATGTCAAACATTTCCGCGTTTTGTGGCTTAAACCATGGAAGATAGAGCAAAAGGTCACTTGACCTTTTTTTGTAGTTCACTTCATTCCTGACTAACGATTTTTCGTCAGATAGAAGCTAGCTCCAACGGTTCACCCGCTATCAGGCTTACAAGAAAATGCCTGCAGGGGTAAAGAATGCGCGATTTTTGAGGAATTTTTTTGAGGGGTTTAAAAGTAAAAAAAGTCCGGTTTTCAGACTTTTCCTCCGGGTCATATTGTGGTGAAAGGTACCTGCGTGCCAAAATTTCAAGTTTCCAGCACTTCTAGAACTATGTTAGAATTTGTATCTATATATCAGTGAGTCAGTCAGTCAGTCAGTTTCACATGCGGCTGTATAATATATTAGACTCGCCTTCGGCTCGCTGGGGGCTACGCCCCCCAGGCCCCCATTTGGGTGTTCGGGGCCTAAATTCGGGGATAAGCGTAGTTCGGTGATTGGTTAAATTCAGCACGTGAAGTTTCCAAATTTTATGTATCCGTTCTCGAGAATCTTGCGGGTCGTAATGCTTCGCTAACGCTCAGCCAAAAGATGTGTGGTGTATAATATTAATCAATTGATGTGGTAGAAGAGTTATGTTATGTGTTCGTGAAATTTGGAGACAAGAAGAATTTGGTTTTAACCAAAGGCAGAGGACGTATGTATACCATAGTTTAATTTTCCGGATTTACCCAAACTTTTGACTTTGAGGGCGTTTTGCGGCTTAACCGTTAGAGATACGTGAAAAAAGTGACTGGACCTTTCTTGTCGGAAATTTAATTTTATCTTCCGATTCTGGTGTCCGATTTTAGCTACGACGTCTGGTTTTGCCAGTACGGAGCTGTGGAGAAAGGACTGCACTGGTGGGCTATTGTGAACTGTTTTAGTGTAAAATATAACAAAAACCCAACCCTGAGTAATTATTTTTTAAGTTGTTTAGGGGGGTTTTAAATTTGCTCAGAGGTTTATCTTGTCATGCCAGGAAATTCCCGGGGGGGGGAGATTAATGTTAAAGGGGGTTAAGACATCAGGGGGTTTAATTTAGTCAGGATATTTTCTGGTCATATGAACAAATTCCCGGGGGGGGGTTAATGTTGCAAGGGGTTAATGACACACGTGGGCCTATTTTTAGAGGGTGTTGTTGTGTCTTTGAACATAATAAAAAACACTCTGTCCCTATCTACTATTGAAACTTCACTAACGCTCAGCCAACTCCCGACGTGGGGGGGGGTTTAGGTCACTCGTTAACGTAGTTAATACAAGGTCAAGCTGGAACCAGCACGAATCGCACTAATTATAGTTGCAAGATTTAACCTTTCCAGCGTTATTGACGCGGATCCGCGGAGGGCCACTACAAGCTCAAAACGTTATTGCCCGTGGATCCGCGTTTTTGCATTCTTTATTTTCTTACTGCTATGTTAGTTGAATATTTTGCTGTTAGATGGTTGTAGTCGTCATGCGACATACAGACGGGTTGCCCTGCCTCGAATTCTGTTACAATGGGAGTGGCAGTTGCTTCTAATTGGGCCAAACCACTGTCTAGCGGGCGTGGCCCCGCGCCTTTCACAAAGTCATTGACGGGAGCTCCCGTCAAGGCAATCTAGCCAGTTGTTAGTGAGAAGCGTCCGGTATATGCATATGTATTTCGGTTATCGCTAATTTTCTGTTGTGTCTTCTTTTTTAAAGTAAATTATTCATATTAAATACAGCAGTTTCCAGTATATTTATTTAGTGTTTTTTACCATTATTCGTGTGAATGGCCTATCCAGACGATTCGGAATTTGAAGATTTGGTAATTCTGAGCAATTACTTGGTCAACCCCAAACTTTTTTAATATTTTTACTACGGTCATAAGGATTGTTATCACAAAGCAAGAAACATAATTCAAAGCCCTGCCAAGGCTGTCCTACACGTTGCCGAGCGATAAGAAGGTTCAAAGTCCACGCGATAACAGTGGCTTGCGGGAGACGCGTGGAAATGTCAGTTGTGGACAGCCCGCCACTAAATAAACACCTCTTTGTCTACTTTTATATTTTTCTAATTTTATTGGTTTGTAATATAGTATATACGTTTATCTATAAAACTGTGTTTCATTCCCATACTTACTGAATAAATTATAAAAATATTAGTGGACAACTACACTGCTATTCTACGATATTCTCAAAAGTTAAAAATTATCCGAGGTAATCCAAAAAAGGCTAAACGAATTTTTATTTACCGTTAAATAACTCTATTTTTGACATTACAGAAACGAAAATCAAATTTAACTTTACACATTGGAAATTTAAAAAAATTGTAACTTTATCAAAGATCAGGTCTAATTTTTTCATGACGCTTAAAGGGTTAAAACCCCTAAAATTGACGACAAAGAATTTGCCTTTTAGAGCATTTACCAGGCTTACGGATAGAATAAACGACAGAAAGCTACTAGACCTTTTTTTTAGATCCTATGAATAGCTAGTTATAAAAAATTTTACATTTAAGCTAGGGCTAACGGTTCGGCCAATATCGACGAGCCCAGAATGTAAGTTTTTTAAGTGAAATTTTCAACATAATCACGTTTTACGGCTAAACCATGGAAGATAGAGTAAAAAGTCACCGGACCTTTTTTTAGACCACATTGTTTTCGTATTAAAAATCCGATTTTTATTCTACCCTAACTTCAATGGTTCCGCTAACACAGAGCCCAGAAAACAATATCTCACGTAAAACGTAAAAAAATCTATACTTTAAAACGCGTTTATGCGGCCAAAACCATTGATTGATAGGGCAAAATGTTACTGAACCTTTTTTGTAGATCACTCCATTTGCTAAATCCCATTGAAAATTTTATTTTGAGCTAAGACCAGCCGTTTAGCCGCTATCGAGCCCGAAAGGTAAATTTTTTAGGCGGAAATTTCAAAATATTTGAATGTAATCCGCGTTTTGCGGCCAAACCATTGAGGATATGGCAAAAAGTCACTGGACCTTTATTGTAGTTCACTTCATTCCTGACCATGAATTTTTCGTCAGATCCAAAGCTAGCTCCAACGGTTCCCCCGCTATCGGGCTTCAAAGGGAAGCCTGCAAGGGCAAAACATGGGTCCGTTCGGGAATTTTTTTGAGGGTTTTCAAAAGTAAAAAATTTCCGGTTTTCAGACTTTTCCCAGAGGTTTTGAAGATACGTGCGACGCGTGCGTGCAAAATTTCACGTTTCCAGCACTTCTAGAAGTATTGTTAGAATTAGTATTACCTATGTGTCAGTCAGTGAGTCAGTTTACACATGCGGCTGTATATATATATAGGACTCGCCTTCGGCTCGCTGGGGGCTTACGCCCCCAGGCCCCCAAAGTATAGTGCCTTATATTCGGGGATATGATTGATTTGGTGATAGGTAAAATTCGGACATGATGTCATGCCAGGAAATTCTCAGGGAAGGGGGTTAACGTTACCTGGGGATAAGGACGTCAGGGGTTTATCTGGTCCATACCAGGAACCTCCCCGGGGGGGGGGGTTAAGAGATTTGTGATTGGAAAAATTCGGACATGAGGTCATGCCCAGGAAATTCCCTGGGGGGGGTTTAATGCTACCGGGGGTTAATACATCAGGGGGTTTAATTTACTCAGTTGGTTATTTGGGTCATAACAGGAAATTGCGCGAGGGGGGGGGGTTAATGTTACCGGGGGTTAACGACACAACCCCAGGTCTCCCTTTCGGGTGTTGGCCAAATTCGGGGATAAGCGGAATTCGGATTTATCTTGGACCTATGTTATTAAATTTTTCAGTTTTAATCAAAGTTTTGACTTTAATGGCGTTTTTTACGGGTTAAACCGTTAGAGATACGAGAAAAAGTAAACTGGACCCTTTCTTGTCGGAAATTTAATTTTATCTTTCGATTCCGTCGTCAGATTTTAGCTGCGAACTTTGGTTTAGCCAGGAATGAGCTCGGAAGAAAAGTTTGCAACAGGTCAGCTATCGTGGAATTGTTTTATTATAAACGTAATAAAAACAGACCTTAAAAGGCAGTATTTTAAGTTGAACACAGTTGGTTTAATATCATCAGGAGATTATCTAGTCAAGTCAGGAAATTCCCTGGGGGGGGTTAATGTTTACCGGGGGGTTAAACACATCAGGGGGTTTAATTTACTCAGGGATGGTTATCTGGTCATACCAGGAAATCCTCGGAGGGGGGTTAATGTTACCGGGGGGTAATGACACACACCTGTCCCAATTTTAGACGGTGTTGTGTCTGTGAACAAAATAAAAATTTTATTCTGTCCCTATCTACTATTGACGCATAGCTAACGGTCAGCCAACTTATTATGTGGGGTTGTATTCACTCGTTAACCTAGCAAAGCCTGAATCATGATTGAATTACACAAATATTAGTCACATATAGGCCTAATATATATTTAAAACTCCAAAAATTTCCAATTCACGACAAATATTTTTGCTATTTATTATCGCGTTTTTTAGGCTTATTAAAGTACATACAGCAAAAAGTTACTGGACTTTTTTTGTAGAAAACACGTCCGTTTACTAAAAACTTATTAAGTCGCATTTTTTTTGAGCTTACGACCAACCGTTTTAGCCGCTATCAAGCCCGGAATGTAAATTTGTAAGCGAAAATTTCCAAAGCTTTTCACTTAATCGCATTTTGCGGCCAAACTAATGGAGATAGAGTAAAAAGTCACTAGACCTTTTATGTAGATCACTTCATTTCCTATATCTAACCTTTGTTTTATTTTGCCCTCCGACCAATGGTTTCGCCGCTATCGACCTCAAAAACAAAGTTTTTCACGTGAAAAATTACAAAAAAATTTCACATAATCACGTTTTTTCGGCCAAAACCAATGGAGATAGGGCAAAAAGTCACTGGCATTTTTCTGTAGATCTTGCAATTTGCTAATTTGATGGGTCAATCAGATTTGAGCTACGACTACCGTTCGGGCCGCTATCGAGCTCGAAACTTTATTTTAAGCGGAAAAATCTCTGGAAATGTCAAATGTTCGAGCGTTTTGTCGCTTAACCATGGAAGATAGAGCAAAAAGTCACTGGACCTTTTTTGTAGTTCATTTCATTCCTGATTATGAATTTTTCGTCAGATCCGAGCTAGCTCCAACGGTTCGCCCGCTATCGGGCTTACAAAAAAATGCCTGCAGGGGTAAAGAATGCGCGATTTTTCGGGAATTTTTTTGAGGGGTTTTAGAAGTAAAAAAAAAAAGTCCGGTTTTCAGACTTTTCCTCCGGGTCATATTGTGAAAGGTACCTGCATGCCCAAATTTCAAGTTTCCAGCACTTCTAGAAGTATGTTTAGAATTTGTATCTATATATCAATCAGTCAGTGAGTGAGTCAGTTTCACATGCGGCTGTATATATATTATAGGACTCGCCTTCGGCTCGCCCCAGGCCCCCATGATGTACGCTTGCAAATTCGGGGATAAGCGGAATTCGGGGACAGGAGGGATTCGGTTGTTGGTTAAAATCGGACTTGAGGTTTTAAATTTACGTGTCCCCAACTGTGTCCTTTCTAGTGGGAAAAACACATTATTAAACAATATTTAGTGCATAACGTGGTCTAAAAGAAAGTTCAAGTAATATATTGCTGTATCTCCCTTGGGTGGGCCGTTTTTAAAACGCCATTACGTCGCGAAAATTCTTTTAATTTTTACGTGAAAATTGAGATTTCGGGTCCGATAGCGGTCAAACCGTTACTAATATTGTTTACGCATCACGGCTGCAAGTTGGGAGATTCAGCGTTACATATGTTTGTGTCAAATTAGTTGCTATTAACATTAAGTTGATAAAACTGTTCTTTGCCCGTTAGTTTGTCAATGCTCAAATACGGAGACCATATATTATTAACAAAATTACAGCTATTACAGCAAAATTACAGTCAATGATATTCTCTGATGTCGTGTGGAAATTTGCATATTTGGTTGTGTATATACGTGTGTCAAATGATTTGGTAATAACTTATTGTTGTTGAAACTGTTTGTTTGCCCGTTAGTTTGTCAATGCTTTAAATGCAAGCATGGACGTACCCAGTCTCGCCACGGGGAGGCCGGCAAAACGTGGAGACCATATAATATTAACAAAATTACATCAATCGTTGGTTAATGTTGATCTTAAATGTTCGTGTGCATCTTTGCATATTTAGTTGTGTATATACTTGTGTAAAGTTATTGGGTATTAATGTATGTTTATTGATACTGTTGTTTTGCCCGTTAGTTTGTCAATGCTTTAAATGCAAGAATGACGTATCCAGTCTCGCCACGGGGAGTCCGGCAAACATAGAGACCATATATTAAAGCTTTGTACATCTGTGCATATTTAGTTGTGTATTATACTTGTGTAAAATTATATTGGGTAATAATGTTTTTTTTATTGAAACTGTTGTTTGCCCGTTAGTTTGTCGATGCTTTAAATGCAAGCATGACGTATCCAGTCTCGCCACGGGGAGGCCGGCAAACGTGGAGACCATATATTATTAACAAAATTACATAAATCGTTGGTTAATGTTAATCTTCAATGTTCGTGTTCATCTTCGCAAATATTTAGTTTGTGTATGTACTTGTGTCAAATTATTTGGTAATAATGTATTGTTGAAATTGTTGTTTGCCCGTTAGTTTTGTCAATGCTTTAAATGCAAGCATGACGTATCCAGTCTCGCCACGGGGAGGCCGGCAAACATAGAGACCATATATTTAAATCTGGTGTCCCATCTTTTGCATATTTAGTTGTGTATGTACTTGTGGTCAAATTATTTGGTAATAATGTATTGTTGAAATTGTTGTTTGCCCGTTAGTTTTGTCAATGCTTTAAAAGCAAGCATGACGTATCCAGTCTCGCCACGGGGAGGCCGGCAAACATAGAGACCATATATTTTACATATATACAGAAAACTATTTACATCGACGAGGAGTTTTGTTTTGGCAGGCCCTCTAGCCTACTGCCGCATCAATCAGAATGGGGAGTTTTGTTCTGGCAGGTCCCATTGCCTACTGCCTAATCAGTCACTACGGGGATTTTTTTTTTTGGCAGGACCCCTAGCCTACTGCCTAGTCAATCACGACGGGGAGTTTTGTTTGGGCAGGTCCCCTAGCCTACTGCCAGTGTCAATCACGACGGGGAGTTTTGTGTTGGGCAGGCCCCCTAGCCTACTGCCAGTGTCAATCACGACGGGGAGTTTTGTTTGGGCAGGCCCCCTAGCCTACTGCCAATCTCAATCCGGTTCACTGAAGAAGTTCGCCGTACACGATTGTTCTTCGCGTAGGCGACTTCATTTTGTACCCTTTCGGGGCGGACGAGGACCAACTATGTCTTCCGGACATCGAACTCTACTGAGCAGGACGTACAGCTGGCCATGGAGTGAAACAATCAGTGCGAAGATCGACTCCGACCTGATCTAATTGTCTGACCTTGGCTCTTGTGGCCAGTCATCGCGTATGCCAGCATCAGAGGAAACTGACGTCGACGGACAAGTAACGGCGAACCTTCAACGATCGCGAAACCTAAAGATTATTCTAGGAATACCGATAGGTTGCGCGTCGTGAGGGCGTCTGACAGTAATCAACCGATTGGTTATAGCCGTCACAATGACCTTAGTGCCGTTTACAAGGCCGTCGGCGATATTTAGATTCCTCATGATGAGGCACACTGAGCCGATCTTAAGTCGCAGCACGTGATCAGGAACACCCTTGCCTGTAGCCTGGTTCAGTAGAGGGACTTCAACAGCAAGATTGTCATCGTTTTCACGGTCCACAGTGTCGGCGCTTCGCAGCTCATGAAGGCGACCGTCTACAGAGTTCAAGATTATGTCGTTGATCTCTCTAACGTTCACGTTCAGAGTCGAGAGGATCGCGCACGACGAGCACCACTGATCGGGGATCGCGGAGTACGTCGGCAGGGATAAAAGACGGTTGAGATGAGCACTTGTAATGCAGTGACATAGCCTCACCTCGGGCCAAGGTGAATAAGTCTGTCACTCTCTCTACCCTCCCCCGAAATTTACTGGACGGAACAGTGCCGTTGCCTACTGCGAGAAGGAAGTCAGAGTAGTCAACGGAACTGCTCGTCCTGTGCGGTGTCGTCAGAGAGAAGACGCGGAACAGTCGCCACAGACGCGAGGCCCGAAGTGAAACGCACGCGACGGCATCTGCCGTTCGTGCCTTTACAACAACGGGTGCGATCTGCCGGAAATCTCCAGAGCACAGAAAGATCTTGCCACCGAATGGCTCATCACGGTTCATGAGATCTCGAAGCGAGCGGTCGAGGATCTCAAAGAATGTAGCGATGGGCCATCGGGGCCTCGTCGAAGACGATGAGCTGTGCAGCTCTTATCAGTTCTGCGCGCTGGGACCCGTTGGTTATGTTCCAAACGCCAGACCCGTCGCCCAGATCGAGCGGAAGCCGGAACATGCTGTGAGCCGTTGAACCACCAGGCATGTTTCCAGCAGCGATGCCCGAGCTGGCGACGGCCAGTGCAATCTGGCGACAACTACGCACATGTGCCAGTATGACACGAAGAAGTGACGTTTTGCCATATCCCCACCGGGACCATCTAGGAAGATTACTCTTGAGGATCGGCGGTCACCGGGGTTGTCGAGAAGGGAACGCACGTGTTGCAAAACGCGTCTCTGGTCTTCTGAGAGCTTTTGTTCCCATTCCTCGACAATGGCCCGCTGTTTGGTTCTCGCCATAGTCCAACAGCTCCCTTCCCACTTCCGTCGTGTCATCCTGCACGTCGGGGAGACCACAATCCAATAAAGACAATCCCTGCCGACGTAGACTGCGATCGATATCGATCAAGGAAAGTGTGTATACGCTCTTTCGGGGTCAAGTGGGCTCCTTTCCAAGTGGTCCTCGCAAAGGGTGTCACGGAAGGAATCCCACAGAACTGCTGCAGGAGCACCCATATTACAAAGGAGCACGAAAAAAGGAACGAAGCCTGGAAGCGACCATGAACCCAGAAGCCTCTCGCAGCGCTTCGCGGTACTCATCCCTCGTCTTCAATCAAGCCGAGCTGACGACAAACCTCCTGGAACGTACGGCAATCAGGACCACCGCGTGACAGGAGGTCGGAGTAGCCGCGACAAGGTGTTGACAAGAGGAGCATCCGAAGGTAGTAGAGTTCTCCACGATTAGGCGAGACCCAAAATACCCTACATACCTTCCCTCCACGCTGGCGAGGTGTGACGAAGTGTTTTCCGTCTTGATGTTCATATATAGGTTCTGTTTTTGGTCGTTTGTCATGAATTATGTAGTCTCTCAAAAAATGTCAGGTAAGTTAAACTGTCAAAAGTTTTAATCAACAGGGTCTGTTTAAAATACAATATTAACTTGGGAGCTTGATCTATTTATCGCAGAGGTTGAGATCACTGGGACGAAAACAGACGTGCTGTTTACCCTCAAAGATGGACGGGTAGACACTCAACTGTCGGTTCTGACTTTGAGATTTGGGAAGTCCAAGAGACGCCAGCATGCCGTCGCTTGCACCAACCAACCATTCTCATTATTTACATAGTGTTTCTACCTCGTCCTCTTGTTGCCACAAAGGAGTGACGGTGACATTTTGAAGTGATCCACCCTTCATCAGGTATTTGAATAGATACTTGATGACGCGACGGGTAGAAGCAAGCTCCAAGTTAATATGTGCTTCATACTTTAGCAGTAGTGCGGCATTATATGGCACAACCCATCCATCGTGAACAGTAACAGACCTGTTGCGTGACTTGATTTGACCAGTATTACTATAGTCCCGCCTGTACTGAACGAATCCTCTACCATCTACGTGGGTTGTCTGGCATGAAGGCTTAGGATAGAACTTTGTGCAGTGACCCTTCACAGCGTCCCAGCACAGGAAGTCGGTGCGATGATCAGTGCCACAAGGACCGTGGATCATGTGCTGCAACACCAACTTCCTGAGTCTTCCACCGGCTTCTTCTTCTGAGGGGATGTCCGCGCGGATTGCAGAGTCGATTTCGTCTGCTTGTACTGGACCGTCTCCGTCAATCTTAAACACAATGTGGGGCGTGAGGAAGGCCCCTCATTTGCATTTCGATGACGTAGACGATATAGTTCGTACAGCCGAACATCGCTCCGCTCCGCAGATCTCGAAGAAGCTCGAGGAGTTTGATCTGGAAGACTCTCTGCAAGCCGTGCTAGGGTCACTGCGTCCACTGCCGTGAGGACACGCTCTCTTGTTTTCCTCCCAAGTCGCGCTGTAAGTAAACGTGAGGAAGTACGTTGGTGAACCCAGGCGTGTGACGAGAGCCATCGCGTTCTCGTAATGAATTTTCATGTACCTGGGCCCACCAGTGAAACGTACTTGGGAGGTAAATCTTTCCCAGGCTGTGCCCCACCCTCGCCTTGGACTGTTTCATCCCGAGCGATGTCGTCGCTAACCTGCCTTCCTGCCAGACCATCACGGTTTGAGCGTCAAGAAGTTCATTCAGCTGTCCTATCCGCATGGCATTTTGGGCTGACGACCTTGACTGTGAGAATTTAATAAAACGAAGTCTCTCCTCTTCAAACCTCGCAAAACATCTCGACCTGCCAAGCTTGAGAAAGTCGGCCAAGATAAGAAAAACGAGGATCGGAGAGCAAGAGACAACGTGAATAGTTATACTGAGAAAGTTTTTTCCCGTTATTATCCAGCATGCCGATGTGCCAACCCAAAGTGCCCTTGCGGATAGAGAAGTGGGTGGGTACTAGGAAGGGCTCCATCAGAGGACTAAAGAGATCGATGGTAGAAGGTCTTCCAGCCCCCACTTTCCAGACGGTGAGCCGACGAGGCTCAGTGACTGCATCATCACAACTAAGCACGGCGTGCACTTCCAATACCTCTTTGCCTGTCACCAAGAACATTGCCATGAGTAGCTCGACTTGTAATCTGGAATTCTAAGTGAGCGTTTACCAAGGGCTCATCACTTAACCGCCGGAAGTCATGGACATTAAGGGTTTTTTTAAACGAATCTAAATATAATTTTTAAATTTTCGTCCACTGTGGCGGCCATCAAGTGATCTACTAATGGCAATGTTCCTGCGTTCTTCGCCATCGTCGATGTAAAGGCGGCACCGATTTACGAATTGGACGTCACCGCCCGCAGTAAACAAACCTTTGGCCGGGGGCGTCCAAGCTGTACACCTGGTGAATACATCCTCCCTTCGATTTTGAAGAATGAGAGGCCACTTGGGTGCCGGTATCCACCAGAAATTTCGAGGGCACAGAGAGCAAAGAGGTCATTGTAAGCACGCGCTCTGTCGAGGAAGCGTCGGTTAGAGTAGAATGGTGCATTGAGAGGTGGTATTTTGTTCACATTGTATGCTCCCTCTCCACAACACCACTTCTTTCTATCTTCTTCTTCCGCGAACAGAGGTGCTTGGCAAGTGAGGGCAGATAAATACGTCATCATTCCAAAGGCAGGTTTTCTTTAGCTTGTAGCTGTTAACATCGTAAAGCAATGCACCACTCCAATGTGCCATTGGTCCGTGGGCAACGATGAGCCGAGCAAGTGAAATTGGCAAGTGACGAAGTTCGGCTAGCTTAGGAATTTAACAAACGGAACCCCTTAACTCTTCCCCGACATGTTTTCCACATTTTGTTTTGTAGTAGCGCTGAACAGCTTCTCTGTTGACTTCAGGATGCTTTTGACTGTAACGGTGGAACAGCATCTCTGTTGACTTCAGGATGCTGTTGACTGTAACGGTGGACAGCATCTCTATTGACCTCAGGGCGCTGTTGACTATAACGGCGGACAGCATCTCTGTTGACTTCAGGATGCTGCGCGTCGTATCGGCGAACAGATTCTCTGTGGACTTCAGGATGCTGTTGGCTATAAATACGGACTGCTTTCCTGTGGACCTTCGGGGTTTTGTGCTAGATATTTACGATTTGTGTCACGAGTTATTTTAGGATTCCGCTGAACGTATCTTTTTGCTCGCCTCTCTCACTTGCTCGTCTCTCGTTGTTGTGAGTGTTTTAGGGCGTCCACGACGTATTTTCTTCGGTCTTTCCAATGGTTTTACATTTAATCACACTTTTTAATGGGGATAAAATTACCTTAGGGATATTTTTAACTGTGGTATATTCAAAATCATTTTCATTGTGGCGTTTAGACCGTGTATTACATGCTAGTGGTTTAATTTCGAATGTGTCTGAATTTATCTGTACCGGTTCACTGTAACTAAGGGCCGGCATAGAAAATCTTAATCTAGTTTACACTGAACTGTCTCACTGACCCATCCAGAGCAGCATTTGAACAACAATAACGCGGCCCAGTGCTGAATAGTTCTCGCACTGGAAGAGGCGGGCCAGGTTATTTTGGTCATCAGCCAAATCGTACACTCTGTCCTCGTTCACTGGATGAGGATCAAACAAGTACAGCTGTCCCTGGGAGCGCCAAAAAGCAACTGTAACCGTTTGTCCCGTGAAGAGAAACCCAGTGTTTTCTAAATCCTCGGCCATCAAACCCTCCAAAACATTAGACAGAGATAAAATACAGTCACCCATATCTCCCACTGCCAAAGGATACAGAGCGTCGTGCACAAAGGAATTTTCTACAACGGATACGGACTGTTCATGAATGATAAAATCGGTAGGAAGTTCATCAGGAGACAAATACCGGTTTCCACCCATGCGATTCTCATCTCGCAATGTATTGTAAATACGATCACCAGTGATGAGAATCGTATCGATAGCCGCTGTAGAAAATTCCAATCTAAGAGTCTTCCAGGCAAGGGCACAAGCAGAAATCGCAGTGCACTGGGAGTTTTTGCTCGTCGGAAACAACTGCTCATTCCCTTGATGGAAAGAGCCCTTAGCAACGCAATAAAAGGACATAGTACCGTAAACAAGCGAATAATCACAAGAGTTAAAAGAAAAATTTAACTTAGAAGACTAATGTAGAGATGTTCCAACAATTCAAAGCCAAAGAATGTTTAGTATCCGAAAATTCCTCCGTCCCTATCTACGAATTTACGAAAGGATCAGCCTCTGTTTCACACGGCCTAAGGTACTCTGTTACGTACCGTACAGAGCTAGGCGAACCCTGCATTTCAAGTATAGTAGATAGGGATAGACTCAGTTTTTACAACGTGAACCAAACTTTTAACTTTGATGACGTATTGTCGCTTAACCGTTGAAGATATAGTAAAAAGTGACTGGACATTTCTTGTAGGAAATATAATTTGTTTTGGGTGTTCTGCCCTCAGAATTTTGATATAACCTCTAGTTAGGCCGCTATTTATTATTTACTAAAAGTCTGTTCAGTAAAAACAGCATTCCGTCCCTATCTATTAATTTTATATTATTCTGATTTTCAGGTTAACCGTTAAAGATACGGGAAACGTACAAAGGACCTTTTTTGTAGATCTACTCATTTTCTAACAGACAATGGAAACACATTTGAGCTATTGATGATCGTTCGGTCGCGACCGGATCAGAAGTAAAATGTTGTTGAAAAATCGAACAAATATTTTTGTTCAATAGCGTTTTTTATCGGCCAAACCAATGGAGATAGAGCAAAAAGTCACTTGACCTTTTTTGTAGATCGTGTCAATTAGTATTAAAATAAAATTTTTATTTTGTACTGCAATTAAAAGTTTGGCCGCAATAAAGCCCAGAAAACAAAAATCTCAGGTAAAACTTAAAAAATCAATACTTTAAAATGCGTGATGCGGCCAAACCATCGAGGATAGGGTAAATTGCAAATTTGGGGATAAGAGGGATTTGGTGATTGGTAAAATTCGGACATGAGGTCATGCCAGGAAATTTCCTGGGGGTGGGGGATAATGTTACCAGGGGTTAAGACATCAGGGGGTTTAATTTACTCAGGATGTTATGTGGTCTTACCAGGTAATTCCCGAGGAGGGGGCGTTAAGAGATTTGGTGATTGGTAAAATTTGGACATGAGGTCATGACAGGAAATTCCCTGGGGGGGGGGTTTAATATTACCAGGGGTCAAGACATCAGGGAGTTTTATTTACTGAGAAGGCCATCTGTTCATACCAGGTAATTCCCGGGGGGGGGAACGTTAAGATATTTGGTGATTGGTAAAATTCGGACGTGAGGTCATGCCAGGAAACTCCCTGGGGGGGGGTTTAATGTTACCAAAGGTTAAGACATCAGGGGGTTTAATTTGCTCAGGAGGTTATCTGGTCATACCAGGACATTCAGGGGGTGGGGTTAATGTTACAAGGTATTAATGACACACTTGGGTTTATTTTAGAGGGTGTTTTGTCTGTGAACGTAATAAAAATTCACTCTATCCCCTTCTACTATTGACGCTTAGCTAACGCTCAGCCAATTTCCAATGTGGAGTTTGTATTCACCCCTTAACCTAGCAAAGCAAGTGCAATCTGAATCTGGAATGAATTACACAAATATCGGCCACATATAAATGAAACATCTCCAAAAATTGCTAATTCACGATAAATAATTTGCTTTGAAGAGAGTTTTTTCAGGCTTACGGAAGGACACCACAAAAAAGGTGCGTGGGCTTTTTTGTAAATTTAATCATTTTCTGGTTATCAAAAATTTAATATTCAAGCTACAACCAATAGTTCGACCGCTACCGCCTCCAGAAACAGAAATCTCATGTAAAAAATGACAAAATGTTTGCATTTAAACACGTTTTGCAGCCAAACCATTGACGACAGGGCAAAAAGTAACTACAGCCTTTTTGTACATCACGTGATTTCCTAATTCCAGTCTTCAATCTGTTTTGGGCTACGATCAACGGTTTGGCCGCAATGGATAACTGAAACTAAATTTTCCACGTAAAATTTACAAAAATGTTGCACATAATCACATTTTTTGGCCGAATTAATAAAGATAGGGCCAAAAGTGACTGGAACTTTTTTTAGATCACATAATTTTATAAGTTGCTCTTTTGTTTTGTTTTGAGCTGTGCCTAATCGATTGGCCGTTATCGGGCCCTAAATCTAATTTTGCATAGGAAAATTACACAAATTTTGCACATAATCGCGTATTGCGGTCATACCGATAGAGATAGGGTAAAAAGTCACTGGACCTTTTCTGTAGATCTCGCAATTTGCTAATTTGATGGGTCAATCAGATTTGAGCTACGACCTACCGTTCGGCCGCTATCGGGCTCGAAACTTTATTTCAAGCGAAAAAATCTCTGGCATGTCAAATGTTCGAGCGTTTTGTCGCTTAACCATGGAAGATAGAGCAAAAAGTCACTGGACCTTTTTTATAGTTCACTTCATTCCTGACCATGAATTTTTCGTCAGATTTGAGCTAGCTGCAACGGTTCGCCCGCTATCGGGCTTAAAAAAAAGGCCAGCAACGGTAAAAAATGCGCGTTTTTTTTAATAATTTTTTTGAGGGGTTTAAAAGTAAAAATGTCCAGTTTTTCAGACTTTTCCTCCGGGTCATATTGCAAAAGGTACCTGCATGCCAAATTTCAAGTTTCTAGCACTTCTAGAACTATGTTAGAATTTGTATATATCTGTCAGTCAGTGAGTGAGTGAGTGGTTTCACATGCGGCTGTATATTATATGGGACTCGCCTTCGGCTCGCTGGGGGCTACGCCCCCAGGCCCCCATGATGTACGCTTGCAAATTCGGGGATGAGCGGTTTAAATTTACGCTTGCATATTCGAGATAAGAGGGATTTGATGATTGTTAAAATTTAGACATGAGGTCAAGCCAGGAAATTCCCTGGGGGGTTTTAATGTTACCAGGGGTTAAGACATCGGGGGGTTATCTGGTCATACCAGGAACTTCCCAAGGGGGGTTAAGAGATTTGGTGATTGTTAAAATTCGTACATGAGGTTTCATGTTCCCTGCTCTATCCGATTCCGAGAATCGTACGGGTCATATCGCTTCGCTAACGCTCAGCCAATTGATATGTGGTGTATAATAACAATCAATAGACATCGCAGAACAGTTAAGTTATGTGTTCGCGAAATTAGAAGACAAGAAGAATTTTATGGTAACTAAAGTCAGCGTATATCATAGTTTAATTTTCCGGATTCACCCAAACTTTTGACTTTGAGAGCGTTTTACGGCTTAACCGTTAGAGATACGAGAAAAAGTGACTGGACCTTTCTTGTCGGAAATTTTATTTTATCTTTCGATTCCGTCATCAGATTTTAGCTGCGAGCTTTGGTTTAGCCAGGAATTGAGCTCGGGAGAAAAGTCTGCACTGGTCAGCTATCTTGAATTGTTTAGTATAAACATAATAAAAACCGACCTTAAGGCAGTATTGTAAGTGGAACAGGGGGTTTAATATCACCAGGAGACTATCTAGTCAAGGCGAGAAATTCCCGGGGGGGGGGGTGATTAATGTTAAGGGGGTTAAGACATCAGGGGGTTTAAATTCGTCAGGATATTGTCTGGTCATATGAACAAATTCCCGGGGGGGTGGGTTAATGTTACAAGGGGTTAATGACACACCTGGGCCTATTTTAGAGGGTGTTGTGCCTGTAAACATAAAAAAAACACTTTGTCCCTATCTACTATTGAAGCTTCACTAAAGCTCAGCCAACTCCCGACGTGGAGGGGGGTTTTAGTCACTCGTTAACGTATTAATACAAGGTCAATCTGGAACCAGCACGAATCGCACTAATTATAGTTGCAAGATTTAAAACCCCTAAAATTGACGACAAAGAATTTGCCTTTTAGAGTATTTACCAGGCTTACGGAAAGATAAACGACAGAAAGCTATTGTACCTTTTTTGTTGATTTTATCAATAGCTAGTTATAAAATAGTTTTACATTTAAGCTACGGCCAACTGTTCGGCCACTATCGAGTCCGAAATGTAAGTTTTTAAGTGAAATTTTCGACATAATCACGTTTTACGGCTAAACCATGGAAGATAGAGTAAAAAGTCACTGAAACTTTTGTGTACATCGCATTATTTTTGTATTAAAATCAAATTTTTATTCTGGCCTAGAACTAAGGTTTTGTCTGCAATGGAGCACAGAAAACAATATCTCACGTAAAACTTGAAAAATCGATACATTAAAAACGCGTAATGCGGCCAAACCATTGGGGATAGGGCAATATGTTACTTGACCTTTTTTGTAGATCACGCCGTTTACTAAATCCTAATGAAAATTTAATTTGAGCTACGACCAACCGTTTAGGCGCTATCGAGCCCGAAAGGTAAATTTTTGGGCAAAATTTTCAAAATGTTTTCACTTAATCGCGTTTTGCGGCCAAACCAATGGAGATAGAGCAAAAAGTCACTGGACCTTTTTTGTAGATCGCTTCACTCCACACTAGCGTTTTTTCGTCAGATCCGAGCTACGACCTACGGTTTAGACACTACAGAGCGTCAAACAAAAGTCTACAAGCGAAAATTGCCAAAATTCGGCAAAATGTTCGAGTTTGGAAGCATTTTACGGGTTGATCGGTAGAGATGTGGGAAAATCTAATGTGCCTATTTTGTAGATCAGAAAATTCGCTAAATCCCCTCAAAAATTAGATTTGAGCTACGACCAACGGTTTATTCGCTAGACGGCTCTAAAGCAAAAAACTACAACCAGTTTTTTTAAACCAGTTTCAACCGGTTTTTTAATTTTTTTGAAGGGTTAAAAAGTAAAAATATCCGGTTTTCAGACTTTTCCTGTGGGTCATATTGCAAAAGGTACCTGCATGCCAAATTTCAAGTTTCCAGCACTTCTAGAAGTATGTTAGAATTTGTATATATATGTCAGTCAGTGAGTCAGTCAGTATCACATGCGGGCTGTATATATATAGGATTAGAAGTATAAATTAAAAAGATCAATGAATATAAATGGTTGAAATAGTTATCACAAAACCTGCCTGCTGTATGTTGGACAAATTGTTAACAAAGGAAACGTCTCTTGGGGGTGATGCATTGTTCTGAGGGACTAAACCTGACACTGACGCTGTTGAGTTGACATTTATATGTCAGACTGTACAAATTTCTTTAGTGCGTCTGTGTGGTTACTTCAACTCAAACATATTCCAATTAGTATTATTTTATGTAATTTCAGTTACAAGTTTACTATATGCACATTTTTATCTTAATTTTATTTTCCCTAAAAATCTATGCGTCAAATTAAATATTTTAGTAAAGAACATAGTACAAGTTCTGTGGTCAACATGTCTTTGTGAACATTACTATACAGCAATGTAATCCCACAAAAAAGAATAGTTGTCCTTTAAATGGTCAGTAACGTTTCATTTATATGATGAACTGAACATTTAAAAGGAATGTAAAGTTTGATTACGAACATGAAACCCATCTAAAAAGTTTGCTTTTTTAAAGTAAATAATAATTAAGGTAATTCGTAAAAATGTAATTTCTGCCATACATCTGAAATATTTGGTGGAAGAATAAAGATATTATACAATGATATAGCATTCTATAGAATTTCTATCCGATGAGTTGGAATATTTTATGTAGGCTTTGAACCTGTTCTTAAAATAGTATTTACTTAAATTTGACAGTAACAAAACAGTAAAATTTATAGCTATTTGTTTTGAACTAGTTAATTTATAGCTACAAATTCATGAAAAATATCCAAGAAATTACTGTAAAAACAGTTAGATAAAAGGTAACATACAAAAAATATTTTATAAAATATTTTTTAATGATTGCTTTTGTTTTTGAATAACCTAAATATGGTGTAGATAATATACGCCTTAAATGTAATTATTGCTAACTGTAAAAGGGAAAGCTGTATCGGTACACGAAAGTGGCTTTATTTCTAAAAGAAAATTTCTGGCACTGAGTAATGGGTTCCACCCAAGATTCCTTATATCAAAGACCTGAAATTTTAAAGACAGTATGCGGCGAAGCGAGTGGGACCGTATGAACAAACTAGTTAATAAAGAAGCGCACGTACTGTTTTAGGGTATTTTTGAGAAATAAGATTTCAGAAACTAACTGTTTTGTATTGAATCGTTCATTGTATCCAAGCAGTTAACAAGCTGCACTACCTTTGTTCTGTAATTATATGAAAAGAAATCCTCCATAATTATAGTTGATGAAAATATATATAGCAAAAAACTAATATTTTTTTACAGAATTGTTCCTGTTTACGATTAAGATATTGTTATTATGAAGCAAAATATGTTCCTGTTCATTTTTATCTTGATGTACACATCTGGTGTGTTAATTGAAGGGTAATTGGTCCCTATAACATACTAACACCAACACATAAGAGAAACTTCACGTTTAGTTGGTAAACAAACCAACGTAGGTTTAGAGGAACTTGGGGAACTGACTGATTCCTTTTGTTATATCATAAATAAAGCGGACAAGTCAACCGAGATTGAGAGGCGTGATTGATGCCTGTACACTGAACACAGACTGTACCGTGTCATGGCCCACTGCGAATTGACTGTATAATGAACGTATCTGTCTATCTATCTATCTCCAACAGTTCCGACCATGTCACGTATGACTTGCCTCATCTGGCCGTTATGCCCTGGCAAATGTAAGCAGAGTTTCAGGGTAGGATGTTTTTGGTAATTCTTACTGCTCCTACTATGATAACGAGTATACAGGAAAAACCTGCTTTGGATATTTGTCCTGTAATTGGAAACCTTACACTTTATTAGTAATTCTATGGAGTGTTTTCTTTTCTAGAGCTATATGTTGCTTCAAATTGAGGTTTATCTATTATTCTAAAATATTTCTTAATCGAAGATTAGTCGATGCTTAAATTTTTAGAAAAACTTTGGTTTTGTTTGTTGTAAGAAATCGGGGGGTTTAGGATTACATTAATTTTCATAATGTAAATTAACCTTCTCATATAAAGGCATAAATTGTACATTTATATTCAATTGCGTATTAATTATTTGGTTATGCAGTAAAGCTATTGATGTACCATAGAATGTAACTTAAACGTATCTGGTGAATATAAAATAGCCATTCCGTCCACAAAGAAACTAATTTAGAGGAATTAAAATTAATTAAAATAAATATAAATAAATAATAAGTAAAATTAAGTATGTTTCTTGACTTGCAGCTGGCTGATTAGTAAGGAGCTAAAAACATAATCTAGAAGTATATGCTTTGATGGTTTAAGCTTTTAGATCTCCCATTCCGACCTATAAAAAAATTAGTGCAGCTTTTGATCATCTATTTGAGGAAAAAGTCTTGTAACGATTTAAAAAACGGGGTATAGCGTGAAAATAAGCAATAAAGATAATATAACAAGGCTTTAATTTATATGTTCATACAAAAGTTTTTTGTTTTTTAGCACGTAATGTTCCAAAAAAGATTGTTTATAATTCACCCGATGACATAATGCATAACAGCCAATTGAGATCCAAGTGTAAAGTGCTTGTGAAGCACTTGACGTTTATAGTACTTTTACTGTACTCCTCCTTCCTGATCCGTTTGTGCAGTTTAAATTACGTAACATTCACACAGCCCCCAACGTGCTGACTGATGATTCATGGGTTCCAGCTTGCATCTACCATTTTTCAGTAACCAGGACTCGCATTTGTTTTAGAAACTCTACTTGTTATTTTTTTTTCGTGCTTGAAAGGCACATTAACAACTAAAAACTTGTGCGTTAAGGCATTTTTTATTGTTCAATATGATAAAAAAACTAAGAATAGTATAACTTTTCTGTCAATGCAACATTAATTGCTCATTAAAATCTATAAATCTGCATTAGTTTTACATGAACTTTCTTTTATTCTCTTTTAACTTGCAATAGTCCATATAATTCTATAAAAGTGTTTATATATATATTTATTACTAGAATCCTATCGTGTTTGTAAATGAGTAGTATGTCTAAGTATGGCTATATACTCGGTAATTTTATTAATTCTAAATAGATTTTATAAGCTAGATAAATTTCTTAAATATATTACCTAACAAACAATATTTCATGAAACTTTATTTATGCTATTGTCTTTAGTTAAAAATATCCATTTCATATATTAGGTATCTTTATTTTTACAACCCAGGTGTAGAGTGTTTTTTGAACTTCATAAACTATTGTAATATCCAAATTAGTTTCGATGATTTACTCTAGATTATAATTTATTCACTTTTAAATTGCATTGTTTCATACTTAAACAGAAAAAAATATTTTCAAATCAAACGACTTGCATTGTACTAAAAAGAATTCTTTAAGTTTAACTTAACATTTTTTAACTACAACTTAATAAAATACTACATTAATTTTACTGTACCTCCTGAAAATATTCTTATGTTTATAAACATACAACACATTCCATATGTTTGTATATTTTCCATTAGAATAACATAAAAGAAAGGAATTTTAAGTGTAGACGATAAGTCAATCGATTTTACTGTCAAGGTTTGCAAATCTCCAATACTGTAATTAATGTTTATTAGTTATATTTTATTTATTTGCTGAAGAAAGCTGCAGGCAGAACCAGGCTGCATCTATTGACAGATTTGAGTTATTTATTAGTAATAGTTTTGTACAACTTGTAAGAGCTACTCCTGGATATCGAAGATTGTTTCGAAGTTCTTGGAAATCTTGTCGAAACAATCTGAACAAGTAAATTCTTCTTACGTTTGTAAATTATGACAATCAGTGGCAGCGTGTAGGCTCAACATGATACACAATATTTTAATTTTACCGGTAAAAATTCTAAACTACATCGATTTTGTTCCGCCGGTCAACAATTTAATCGTTTGGACAGATACTAATTTTATTTATAAAGTGGAAATATTAAAAATTAATAAATTATATGAAAACTAATAGGCTAAAATATCATAGCTGTTTCGGAGAAAACTTTGTGAGATGTGTTCAAAAATACAATTATTTCTAAATTTCGTGTAA
Source organism: Homalodisca vitripennis (assembly GCF_021130785.1). Classification (NCBI taxonomy): domain Eukaryota; kingdom Metazoa; phylum Arthropoda; class Insecta; order Hemiptera; family Cicadellidae; genus Homalodisca; species Homalodisca vitripennis. Next base: position 24,285 of record NW_025779406.1, read on the forward strand.
TGCGTGTTTAAATTTCAAGTTTAAAATACAAAAAACATATTTGGACGCAAAAAAATTATCCTTATGCAAATTATTTTGCGTTTAAGTAGAAAATTGAAACTTCTTGATAGTTTAAGTTCATTTAAATAAAACTAAATTTATATATCCTTCTTAGTTTATCTCCTCTTGATTGAATAGACAGTTTATTTGATGAAAATATTTTTTCGAACAATCCAGTAAATAGAACTTTAGCTACTACTTTAAAATTAGGTATGTATATATGTATAAATACTCGTATACTATTTTGCATTCTTTCCATCTAAACAGGTGAAATTAGTTAGTACCTTCTAGTTGATTCTACATAGTATACAGCAAAAACTGATGTCACTTTATCTGCGTAACCACATATCAAACTATAAATGTCGAGATATTAGGGTACCAGAGTAGATTGGTAAGTCTAGTCTACTATAAGGAATGACTGCTAAAAGACAGTTGCAAGCATTATCACGAGGGTGTGCCCTTCCGTTTTCAAAGGAGACATGACGGAGACTAATGGCTAAAACCCTTCTTTGTGGATCTCTAAATGAGGTGGTCCCTAATCCAACTTTACCTATCTAGAATATTCTGTCAATCTGGAAGCAGTGTTAAGGTCCTTTAGGACTAGTACAGTTATTTATGTACTCGTTGTTAATTATTAATAAATAATGTCTCCTAACATGTATTCATCGTGAAGACCAATACCTTCTGGCCTTAAGACCTAAAGAGGTGTGTGTGATTGCGACTGGTAGTCAGCGCGTAAACATATTCCTACGTTTACTAGTAAATAAAACTACCCATGTGAAACATATGGTCTTCATTGATTATCTGTAGCCTAGGCTAGTCTTCACCCGCAATTAATCACCATGCATGTAAAATATTGCAGTGTAACGAGTTAATATTTAGTTAACAGAAACGGTGAATAATGACGCATACATTTACATTTTTTTAAATATACATTAGCCATTCTAATTCAATGGCCTTTAAAGTTGGCAGACGCCTAATAAATGCGAGGTCTCATTTTATAACATGTAGATATTTGCTGCATATCTTATGAATATGAATAAATACGTTTCACATTAAAATACCTATAATTTCAAGCATTAAAATTTAATTAATTTAATATAATTAATATATATATATTTATATATATATATATATATAATGTGTGTGTGTGTGTGTGTGTGTGTGTGTGTGTGTGTGTGTGTGTGTGTGTGTGTGTGTGTGTGTGTGTGTGTGTGTGTGTGTGTGTGTGTGTGTGTGTGTTGTTCAATAATTGAACCCAGTTTGTAATGTTTTTAGGATGTGGTATGTAAATGCATATTTTGGTCAATGCGCTTATGCTATACATTGACAAGGTTCATACTTCCTCCAATCAATTAATTGGACCCTGAGGTGTACGTTTGAATTTTTTTTTATGTAGAACTCATTGTTTTACTAACCATAACTTTTGCAACTTCATCACCGCATATTCATTGACGTTTTATTTTTGTATTTACTTAAAATTATGCATTATGTATAGAAATCTCAAGAAGAGGATTGTGTTCAATCCTTGAAACGTAGTGTTTTATATCATAAATATAAACGATGAAAAACGTATTAATGGTTACTTTTAATTTGCATATATGCATTATAATAATGGTTTGCGAAGACTATGATGTATTTCCATAAAAAGAAACATTTATTTATTTATGCAGTATTTCCATTAAATTAAAATATTAATAGCACAGTATATGAAGGTAAGTGCATAATTCAACGATGACAAGTTTCCTGTGTCCTTTTACGTCACTTTTTTAAAGATTGAAACTTGCTCATTCTCGTACTCCCCATACATAAATCATATAAATGTAACTAAACAAGTTATTGCTATATGAGCGAGATTTTTAATACACATTGGGAGTTCTTATAGAAAACCACTTGATCGAGAAAATGCACAGGACACTAAATGTTAATATTTATAACAGCTTAAAAAACCTTAAAAAAATTATAAATTAGTTAAGGAAACGGGATTTTTCCGGCCATTTGCCATCGTTCAGTGAAAACAAGAAAACAGTAACACTACGTTTCGAGATCTGCAATCTGATCTCTTCTTCAGGTAAAGAACTAACCTAATACATAATAAACTGTATATTTGCCAGTATTTAAAGTTTCCGCAATCTTTTCTTTATACGCTACTGAGTCAAGTACCACAGTAGCGTTGCCTTTTGTCGGCAGGTAAGATTTTGACCGTGTCGTCTTTCCCAAGGATCGACCTGGCCTTTTTCTCCTCTATTGTCAAATTGGGATTTGTGGGAGGAATTTTTCTGAGTAAAAGACTGGCCTCACAACGAAACCGGTCACCCTGTTTCCTCAGGTAACTGTGAAACAGCCGACTCGAATCCAGTTACGAAATCCAGTGCCTTTACCGATTTTTGTGCCACAGAAAAGTTTAAACCCTTGGATAAGACTGATATTTCCGCTTCATTCAGAATTTTTGAAGAGAGGTTGATTGAATTTTTATTATTTGCATCCGTATTCACGTTGCCATCCTTAGGCAAATCACATTTTTTTAGGCCTATTTTTTTCCAGTTTGGAGATTTTCTTTTTCTTATCTGTTTCAGAAACTTTTATACATCTATTTTGGATGCTTTCGAGAATGTTGTTGAATTCTGTACCGATCAGTGTTTTTAATTTAGTTTTTTTACACTCAATACTATTTTCACGATGATTATATGCAATATGAATGATTTGTTAGGAATAGAACTAATATATTGTTAGGAATATTCTTCCTTTAAGATATATATTTGTTTTTAAACTTTTAGAAATATTTTTCTTGAGAAGCAAGAATCATAAGTCATCAAGTAAATTTAAACTTAAATGCAGAAGACTCATTAGTAACAAAACCTTCAAATACTTTCTTCACAAAAACTTTTTAATCTGTTACCGCGCAGCATATAAAAAGTCAATATTCAATTAATATTTTTCTAAAACAGCTTAAAAAGTGGCTATTGTGTATGAAGGATATTGAAGAAGTACTTTTTAAAATTAATGTATAAAATGAGATTGTTTCCTACCTTGTAATCTGTTTCCAATAATGATAATAATGCATCATCTAATATATTTTCTAGTTATGTTCATTATGTTCTCCATGTTTATTTGTTTAATTTTATACATTTAGGCTTAGTTGTTTATTTTATGTATAGTTAAGAATTTTTTATTAATTAAGTAGTGTTTTTTACGAACTTCATTCAGAGTAAAAAATAAATAAGTTTTGCTTTAAAATATTACTGTACTATTTGTAAAGCTGCTAGTTTTCTGTTAATTTTATGATATTATTACTCCAAACAGGCTTTGCCTTGGAGTTTTTTCTTTTTATTTTTCAGAGTGATGTATAGTCTAATAGTAGTTGTAGTTGCATATGTATGTATTGTTGATGTGTAAGTAATTGTAATGTCTTTACAATTTTATAAAATTCGTATCTGTCATTTTATATGTGAGAAATAAAGTTTCTTTCTTTCTTTTAGTTATTTGTACCAAAGAGCCATAATATTGAAATGTTACACCTATAATATTTTTACACTTTACTCGAGTTTAAGAAAGTTTTATAAACTGAAATTTCAACTAGGTAGTGGACACTATATTTTTTATTACGTAAGAATGAGGCACTCACTTAAATATTTGATTGTAACCGGCGAGACGGAACTTAGGAAATTAAGAATCAGAAGACTAGTTGGCCGCAAAAATCTGATTTAATTTAATCTTTCACAATTATTAAAATACTACTTACATTCCTCTAAACTGTAATTTTAAAATATATTAAACACTCATCAACGAAAAAGTAGGTTAAAAACACGGAGCAACGCATTACGTTCGAGTACCGGCGATCAACTCACTCCACGTACATACCTTTTCGCTACAAATTTTGTTAAAATGTCGGACGAGACTCTGTATGTTGCGATTTACTTGGGCGTAACAGAGGCTAGAAACTATACAGGTAGGCCAGACACAGGCTGGAGTCAGCAGAATCAGCAAATTCCTCAGCCAACTGCAGAAGCTGCCACGGATATCTGGCTACCTCCGCTTAACAACTCAGTTGAGATCAAGTGGAATATTCCGAGCAAACTATTACTTGGACATATATCGTACTAAATAAATATATAATAATCCCTGTTCCTTATTTCCTTTTAATAATTTAGATGACGGTAGATATTTTATAAGTAATAGTACTTACATTTTACTGTTAGGAACAATGAAGAATCGTTGGTTGGTAATACTACAAGATAAATACTGTAGTACTTCACTTTACAATAATAATATTGACCTCGCAGTGTCCAATTGGTTAAGGGTTTTCCTAATGGGCCATCACATGATTAAACCGGAAGAAAGTATATCAAGAAAGGAAGGTGATATTATATAGGAAAAAGGAGAAGGCCTCTATTTCTGCAATTCACTCTCTGTTCTAATTTAATTTAATAGTGCTCTCTGTTGGCTTTAATTTCCTCACAAAATCTACCTCAATGTTTCTGACGTTTCTGGCGTTCCTGTTTAGTTCCGTTAAACCTAAGTAAGTATTACTGAAGTAGTGTTACATGTTCCATGATTAGGATAAGGCGCAATGTCATAGATTTTGGGTTTATTTTATTGTACACTGTTTGAAAAAAGGTACAACATACCAAAATCAAGAAAATAAAATAAAAATATTTATTTCGTAAGTTTTTTTATCAGTAATTTGTAATGGTTTAGTGTAAAACAAATTACTATTGAAATGTATTGGTACAATTTGGCTTCGTTTATCATCATTTTAAACACTTTATTACAAATACAAACGCAGAATATCCTTAAATAAAATACTGACTAGCAATCCTCTTAGATGACACGGTCGAGTGCCTTGTGTTAGCTGTTGTTCTACATGGAGGAACGCAAAATATGTGTTCCTCTCTAGAACTGTCTGTTTGGCTTATTTTATTTCAGAATGAAGCTCGCCAACACGTCCAGTTCATTAACTTTTCTTCTTTCTCTATACATGATTACTTTCATTACATTCATGATAGCCATTCTTGGATATGTACAAACTATGGACTGCGAATTTATATTAAGTTTTCCCAATATAAAACTTAATTCTGCAAAAACCTACATCTAAAAACGTAATAAATCTTAAGAAGTTCCTAGTTATTAAAAGATTAAATTGTAATGTATTAAAAAAGTATGAAAAATGCATAACTAATGGGAAGAAGGCATATTTATTAGTTGTTCATGCATTAAATGAAGTACACTGCATAACAATATCTAAATGCTTAAGGAATATATGGTGTGCAACTGATACATTTTAACGTTACGCTTGTAAGTTCACAGTTTGTATTTGAATTTCTAACAGAAAAAAAAATTAGTGCATGTTTTACATAAAGATATAAAGTGATAGTATAGAGTTATTAAATAAAAAATATATAGATTTATTTAGTTATACTGTACAGAACTTTTTTGCCATATAGGTGCAAGTAGCATGGAAAACTGAAGATATTACAATACAAATCAATAGTAGACAGTAATCTCGATAAAGCTATATAAATACTTTAACTAATAAGCCACAGCAAAGGATGATAACAGACTGCAATAAAAGTAACAAACAAAAGAAGTAAAAAAACCTATAGAATTTTAAATTTCAACAATAATAAATACTATTAATAATAATATACTCGTTACCTATTTATAGATTATATTGTTGGCTATTTGAATTATATCAGTGTTAATCACTGATATTTAAAGCTTTGAGAGCACAGTTTTTGGAAGTAAATAAGTTATTCTGACATTGGTATTTATATCTGTATGTTAAATATTTATTGTAAATCGTTAATTTAGTGGTTAAAATTGTTATTTTCTCTGATAATTTATTGTTACTCGTTATCTATTTATAGATTATATTGTTGGCTATTTGAATTATATCATAGTGTTAATCACTGATATTTAAAGCTTTGAGAGCACAGTTTTGGAAGTAAATAAATTATTCTGACATTGTTATTTATATGTTAAATATTTATTGTAAATCTTTAATTAGTGGTTTATCTGTATTTTATGCTTGGTGTTAGATTTTGTTGTACCGTTGATACTCTAGCTTTGAAAATAAATTGATTACATGTTAGTTTTCATATTTTCAGTAGTTTTTTAAGAATGTTATTTATGGTTTCCTGTTTCTCTCTCCGTTGTTAGTGGCGATGAATGGCTATAAACCTCACAGGGAGCACCACAGCACGGTGTTGCGCACACACATATTTAACCTAATTGGACAATTTAAACACACTAGCATTGACACACACTATAACTAACGCACACAAACACCGACACCGTGAACACTACAAGGGGAGCACACGCACAGTACCGCGCGCCGGAGTTCCCGTACCTCCTCAGTCATGTTAAAGCGAGTAGCGGATTGAGTACCGCACTGTCCACTCTAGAAATATATTGGAATTTGACTGAGGGCAGATTTTATTTGCTTATTTGTTTAGAGATAAGGAGATTTGGGAATTCCGGTAGCCGGCGTTGTCAGATTTCCTGATGACAGGGTTGCCATTCGTCGTTGCTGAGGGAAGAATTAATTAGTATTTTTAGGGACTCAAATATGCGTTTGATTTTAACTATTACTATTAAGTATTATTTAAAAAAATTGTACTGTTTTCGATCAAATTTACCACACATACCAAGATATCTAAGCTAGTGCCTGCCCTAAACCGCCGAATTTGAGTTTATAGTTTAGTAAATTAAAAGAAAGTTAAAAGTAGAATATTTGTATCAATGTGTTCTATTTACTTTTTCAAGTGGTCCAAACCGACAAGTTTTATTGAACTTGGTGAGGCCAAGACTATGTAAAACAACTGCTTATAAATAAAATAAATAAATAAGTAAAAATAAATAAATAATAACTGGACAATAATATAAGAAAAGATTAACAACAGCAAGAAAAATAAGAAAAAGATTACCTAGCAGAGTAAACAACTAACGACATAAGTGCAATGCATTACATAATCGAGTGAACAGATCATTCATTACCTATAGACAAACTGCATAACATTCGTGGTGAAAGAAGAAACAAAACTTATGAAAAAAGTCTCAGACGTCTTGCCGGCAAGCTTCTGAAGCCTTTCATCTCCACAGATATTTGAATAGGATTTGGGGACAAACATCTTACTGAAGAATGAATGGGATCTCGTTTCACTAAAATCTATCAACACCAGGAGATTAGGGTAATCCAGCAGTCCAATAATCTATTTGAAGAGAAATGCCATATCAAAAAATATACACGCCAATGAATGAGAGGTTGTAGAGAGTAAAGCTGTTCCAGTTGTGGTATTGGTTTTCCAAGTAGGTGAAACCCGGGTGATCACCAAGCATTCTCACAAAGCGAGCCTGTACTCTGTTCTACTCATCTATGTGGCCCAGTTGTTATGGAGACCAAATCACACCACCATATTTAAGTAAGGAGCGCTTCATTGATCTGTAAAGTACAAGCAAGGATTAATATGATCTGAAGCCTCTTGTTGACCTGCCAATAAAACCCAACAAATAATATGCCTTGTAGGTAATACCATCAATATGGCCAGCTGTACTTAGTAGTCTTAGTTATTAATAATCATATGAACTAAATATAATATTAATAACATAATATAACCACTTGGTTAGTATGGATATGATTACCTTACTATTGGCCCTAGAGAATTGACTTTTTTACAAAACTCAGTATTTTCAAGCTTCTTTATTATATAGCAGCTGATTAGGAACAGCTCTTGTAATTTTCCAGAGTGCCAAATTTACAGACTGAGAACGCTCCTGAGTCAAACTTTGTGGTATTCCGGTAGGTGGACAGTTTGGGAACCCATCACATCTTCGGTTGCACGTGGCTAAGTACGCGGCGTGCTATAGCAGCTACATCCTAAACTGTCTTCTCTACCACACTTTCATCTAGTAGACCTCAAGTTATAAAACAATGTTTTACATAAATAATATTTGTATACTAATTGTTTAACATTTGTTTGCTCCCTATATTTATTGGCGATTAGGTAAGTAAAATAAAACGTCATTTATGAGCATAATATGAATTAAACCATAAAATTAGTTATAAAAGCCTGACCATTTTAATAGTTTCGAATTTTAAGAGTGTTTCTTTTTGAAGCCCTTTAAAACAAAATGTATAAAAGAAGCTATTACAAATCTATAATGCTACAAACCACGTAAAACTTTAAGTTCAAAGATGAAGTAATTTTGATTTTCCAATGAGTTATAATATACTCTTCCCTTGCCAATTTACTTGTTGTGTTTGCTGAAAGCTCTGATGGTATAGAATGCTATAAATAATACCAAGTTTAAAGCTGTATGTTGATACTCTGTGAACAAACATATGGCATCAATGTAAATCCTATCATCCAAATGTCTATTTCCCGAGGCGAAGCGTGCTTCACATTAATACGATAACACATTCCAATATTTGACATCTTTTACTGAATATGAAATCATGAAAATTTAAAGAATATTTGAAATTCTAACACTTCAAACTTTTTACGAATATCTACATAAAAATGGCATCTATAAAAAACCATTTCCTTTTCAATATTAGTTATGGTTTCAAAAAGAAATGCTGTTAACTTCTGACAGTAGTAGCTGCCTTAGTCCTACGTAACCAATATTCATATTTTCATGATCGGGACAACGAACCAAACTCGGATAAAAAAATAAAAAGACGGATATATTATTGATTCCGTGGATAATGTTGATAGACTTCGTATTTACAAACATTAAGTAAAAGTTTTAAATATGCACTATAAATCATTATTTCAGCACAAAGCCATGATGGGATTATATTATTAGTAAGTTAATCCATTTTTAAACGGCTAGAGACTTAAAATTTCATAAATTATGTATAAATCATACTGACTACCATAGAGAGTACTAGAGTTTTTTTCGTAACTTTCGATGAAAAATCATGTTGGTATAATATATCTGATAGAACAAAAGTTTTTGAATTAAAATCATCTGTTAAATGTTATTCTTAAACACAGATTACCAAAAAGGTGTGAAAACAATATTACAACCACGACTAAAATACGGTAAATACTTCAAAGTCGACAACACTATAACTTTTTTATTACCTGAAAAATTTCTAAAATAATTTTAAGCTGCCGTAATCCCATACGTGACTTACAAGCTATATCTGTAAACGTTATCTCATAAACATGTAATTTGCAGTATAAGGACAGTCGCTTTTCTACCAATGGCTTACTGGTAAAAGTGGCTTTGACTCATATTGTTTGTGCCCAGTATAAGTAATCACTACATTGTAGTACTTTTACAGAGTCGATGCATGTCAGACTGTGACGTAGGGTTCTAGTGAGAAACATTGCTTAGGGTACGTTGTTCTCTTACTAATCTCTCCAATTCAGTTTAGCTTTTACATTTTGGAAAAAATTATAATAGGATTTCGGACTTTTTCAACCTTTATATGATTCAAGAAATGAACGGTTCAATGATTAGAAATTATCCTCTCCTTCATTTGGCAGAATGCGTTACGGCATAAGTTTAAGCATTCACATATTACGACTAATGAGTTCCTTACCAACTCTGGTATTTATATACAAATTAATAATGTATTTTCACTTATAGTCCACTTTCATTTATGAAATATATAAATATAGTCCAGCCATTCAAAATGAAAATGTAGATAATGTATTAAATACCAAAAACGGATCTATAAAATCAAATAGTAAATAATCCCACGTTTTATTCAGAGCTATTTAAAGAATGCAAAGTCTATAATTATTGTACTGGAAAGTAATCGTAAGAATCTTAAGGTAAAAATATCATAGCTACTCGAAAACTTATAAATACGAGATAATTTAATGTGGCAATATGGTACGAACAATAAAATTGGCATATTTGGGTACATTCTTATAAAAATCATTGAAGGTATAATAACTTAAGGCTTTAAAAGCATAATAATTACTACTTATTTAACGAACACAAGCTTTCATGATGAAAAAATGTCTTTGTACATTTTAATGAATTTCACTAAAAACGTAAAAATGTTATGATGTGGAGATAGTTTTGAATTTAACCCTAGAATACAATGTTTTCTATGAACACCAAAAATGTCAACCATCTGTCTTTTGTATTTTCTGAAAGTTCTTAAAAATGTGTGACAAAGTGATATCTTACCACCATAGAATAGTAGATGATTAAAACGTCCCTGGCCTATATTGAGGATCATCGGCATTCTCTTTCTATTCTTCCATTCCAAGTTTTTCCCTTGATGCTAACTCTTGCCTCTCTAGTCATTTATGGAACTGCGTTAACCGCTTTATGTTTTTGCATCGAATCTAGCTATCGACACGTATTCACTGCAATACTGAACGTTAGATCCACCTTTTTGTAAACTGTTAATTACTAGAAAGCCTTCATAGAAACTCAACACCCTTCACGTTTTAAGGTACGCCGTCTCAAAATATATATTTGAGAATTACGACTACTATTTGAGTGACCAAACTACTTCAATAGAAATTTTCTTCAATCTCTGAATTTTTTGTGGAAATATTAAAAAATGAGACAGCTAAGTCTATAAAAATACTAGTCATGTGTACCAGGACACAACAGGAAAATGAATGTTTATTTTTAAGTTTCATTATAGGCCTTGGCTTCATTGTATTCACACAACTTTTTAGTACCTTTGGGACAGGTTATACTACGTATATTTTTCTGTGAAAATGTTGTCATAAAATATAGTCTACCGGTTCTGTATTTTTTTAAACTCTACTTTAAAATCATGAACTTGAAACATTAGTGATGCGGTTTTTTATCTGTAATAGAGAACTAATGATAAAATTATTAATCAGTAATAGAGAGAAATATCGCATATTAGATAATTATACAAGGTGTTGATTAAAACCGACTTATGCGAACATCGATGACGTGTGTAGACCACAGCAACAGTCTTGAAATGAGAAATAAATCTTCTGGAACGACACAGATAGAATAAGGAGGTAATCTATCACTTGGATATCCTTTTCAATCTTTCGTCTGTAAAGCTCCCGTAGTCTACAAGCTTGTGGCCTTAGATACAGTTTGATGAGTATGTTTACTTCTAATTAAAAAATACAAATAAAATACCGTATTTACCGTTCAATAGTACATAATTCTTATTCCCACTGACTTTCAATAACATTTTATTTTAAATACTGACTAAGGAACTAAAATGAAACCTAAAGAGTCAAAAAATTATACAGAGTTTTAAAAAATCAATGAGGAGTCACAGTACAGTTTTTGGGGTCATATCAAATGTATATACATGGACGAGCGTATTGACTCAATATTACGTTCCCACTAGTGATGAGACTATAATGGTTATGTTATCCTATTGGTGAATGATCTTGGAGAAACATATGATGTAGACCTATGGTTCCTCCTACAGTAAAATACATTATTAAGTCTGGGTCTCCGTAGTGATGTTGTAAACTGATGAGTTCTTGTGCTGATAACTGTACTCAGTGAGATACGTTATTGCTGAATGATCTTGGAGAAACATATGATGTAGACCTGTGGTTCCTCCTACAGTAAACACATTACTTAGTCTGGGTCTCCGTAGTGATGTTGTAAACTGATGAGTTCTTGTGCTGATAACTGTACTCAGTGAGATACGTTATTGCTGAATGATCTTGGGAGAAACATATGATGTAGACCTGTGGTTCCTCCTACAGTAAATACATTATTTAGTCTGGGTCTCCGTAGTGATGTTGTAAACTGATGAGTTCTTGTGCTGATAACTGTACTCAGTGAGATACGTTATTGCTGAATGATCTTGGAGAAACATATGATGTAGACCTGTGGTTCCTCCTACAGTAAACACATTACTTAGTCTGGGTCTCCGTAGTGATGTTGTAAACTGATGAGTTCTTGTGCTGATAACTGTACTCAGTGAGATACGTTATTGCTGAATGATCTTGGAGAAACATATGATGTAGACCTGTGGTTCCTCCTACAGTAAATACATTATTTAGTCTGGGTCTCCGTAATGATGTTGTAAACTGATGAGTTCTTGTGCTGTTAACTGTACTCAGTGAGATACGTTATTGCTGAATGATCTTGGTGAAACATATGATGTAGACCTGTGGTTCCTCCTACAGTAAATACATTATTTAGTCTGGGTCTCTGTAATGATGTTTTAAACTGATGAGTTCTTGTGCTGTTAACTGTACTCTGTGCGATACGTTATTGCTGAATGATCTTGGAGAAACATATGATGTAGACCTGTGGTTCCTCCTACAGTAAACACATTACTTAGTCTGGGTCTCTGTAATGATGTTGTAAACTGATGAGTTCTTGTGCTGTTAACTGTACTCAGTGAGATACGTTTATTGCTGAATGATCTTGGAGAAACATATGATGTAGACCTGTGGTTCCTCCTACAGTAAATACATTACTTAGTCTGGGTCTCCGTAGTGATGTTGTAAACTGATGAGTTCTTGTGCTGATAACTGTACTCAGTGAGATACGTTATTGCTTCTTTGAGTTGGTAAGTGACAATGCACAGTGCAAATAGATTATCAGCTTTTTCTAAGTAATGTAGAATATATCGTTTTTATGGTGAAAATATCCTTATCTTATTCCATTTCATATGGTTTTTGCAACTGAGAATGTGTTTACTAACAAATTTATTATTAAAAATTATGTAAGTTCTCGATATAGGTCAAACCCGATGTAAAAACTTTGAAATTACTTTAGCTAACTACATGACTAATAAATCCTAGGGATGTACCAAATAGCTAATCTACAATTATTTTACAGTTATTTCTGGATGAAAACTAAACAACAAAAATGTAAACTATCAACCATTTTATAACTTAAGAGTATTATAACTTGACCGTCGGTTATTTTAATTATTGTATTTTGCATTATTTATAAAGTTTATGGTGGTTATACCATTGGAAATAAATGGAATTAAAATTATACAGTTAATAAGTTACAAATCGAAAAGGTCAAGTAGTTTACACGTATCGTTTCTCTGCCCCTGCCCAAATGGAGTTTCAAGGTTGGTAAACATTAAATTGACGATGTTTTCGTACAGTCATGGAAATAAAATAACATGAACAAATTAAAATTTGTACATGCATCTGTTTATGTATATTTTATGTTCAAACATGACTTATCTTTTGATCTCTAACATTACAGAAATTACTCAAACAGTATCAAAGTATGGAATATATTTTACAGGGCTCACACTCGTATGTCTCTAAATGTTTATACTTACACTCATAATTGTAAATGGATGAACAACTATAATGGGTATATAATGGATTGAACTAACTTTTATTGTATTAGTTACATAATAGGCAACACATACAGTGCTAAAAATTAAGGCATAAAAAAGTGCGGTCGAACAGTTTAAAGTAGCTCAGATAGTAAATATCTGAGAAGTAACAATAAAAGAAATGTGGTGCAGCTCTAGCTTCGGACCTCAGAACTAAGAATAACATCACCCGAACCTTAGCACACTTCGTTCTGTTACTATTAAAAAAAGGTGCCAATGAATTTTATCAAATTTTGTTTGAACATGTAACTAAACAGTTTTATTCATAGATTTTTATGATCGATTATCACTGATTTATAGTACCTCCTGGACTGCTTTCCTAATTATTTAAGATTTAAAAGGGAAACTCTTAGAACACGTTGGCTACCGTTCTAAAAGTGACTCAAATTGCCAAGCTTTCAAAATATTGGTTTAAAAACTCACAATTCAGAAATATTTGCAGTTTGTCTCACCTTAATACGGAATAATCAAGTTCATGTTAATGTGTTAAATTCATTTGTTTTTATAGAGGTATTTTACTTTTTTACTATTTGTAAACAACCAATAATTGTTTTCCATAATGCTCCAGGCACCAATGTTATCAAACATTATGCTTAAAGTTTTTTTTGTTTAAATGAACTTGAGATTAGCTTAGCGTTTGATGTCTCATCTGTTTACCAGCTACCAACTCTTGATCTAAACTAAGTCAGTATTTGACCATAGTAGTAGTAATCAAACAGTTAGCTATAAAGCTCAGTTAACTACGTTGACAGTAGATTCTCCAAAGTGTTTATAATTGATTTGTGAAGCTTCCAAAGTTTATATGGCGTTCTTATAAGTTGTTTGTTCCGTAAGTATCAAAAGGCGTCTTATAAGTTTTTTATATACTTTCTAAGAATCAATATTTCTTAAGGCCATGTTCATGTGTTCTATGCTCCATTTATAAGCAGAGTTCATGTACAGGTATCATAAATTATTTTGCAACATTATGCATGATAGCCATAAATCTTTGTAATATAGTTCAAATAACCTAAACGTGGCGAGATAACAGTTTACTTCCTCATTTGAACGTTCTAATGTTCTAGTATTGTCCCAACGATACTGTAAGTGATCATAGTTTGTGATGTATTATACTTGTATGAGTGACATTTACTTCATCTAGTCATATGGAAAGTTGTAAGATTATTGTAAGTAAACAATTGCTAACATTATCGTTGGAGTTCATATTAATGATGACCTGTTAGTATTGGTCTGTGTATCATATACAGACCGGAAGGATGTGAACAGCTGATACCCCTTCCCACATCCAGCACGCATTATCTCATCTATGCTGTCCAGTTTACTTTAAATGACATATCAGAAAACAGATGAAATCTAGATTAAAAGTGTTTATATCAGAGTTTGCTGATTTGTTCAATAGTTGAACAAAGTTAACTGGAGACTAATTATCAACTTCCTGACAGAAATGAAATGATCCATACAAATTATACAGATGCACTTCAGGATTTTTCATGTCTTTATATCATGTAAGTGAAGCTTTACTGCCAATAGGCCTACTTAGATAAATTGGTAATATTTTATCACAAATTATTATTCTTATGAGACTAGAGGCAGGGAAAACTCTCGCTTTCAGCAGCACAGGACGAAAGCATTTGAGCTACTATGCTGTCACGAGTTGGAGTAATGTTCTAGAAGCTGCTTGATAGCATAAAGCAAATTTAAAATTCCAAGCAGTTTTAGACTTAATTGTAACGCTTATTCGGGATCTTAGGCCATATATGGGGTTGATGCATCCATGATATAAGTAATTTAATTTTATCTAAAAATCGGAGTATGACTATAACCGATGAGAATAAATGCGCTATTTTATGAATGAATGATGTTACGAAATGTATCAATTTGATTGAAAATACTGATAGGAGTGGTATGTTTTTGTTTCATTTAAATATATTAATCAATACAATATTAAAGTACTATTATTCTAACAGAATAAAAATATTACTATGTAATATAAATTTGTCGACCAAAATATAGTTGAGCTAGTATTGCTAGGTCTCAGATGTATTTATTTGAGATATAAATGATAATTACCACCAGAAGATTGCTCACTATTTGTTACGATGTAAGTATTTCTCATTTATACCCGACATATGTTTATAAAATAAAATCCAGAGCCATCAAAGTAACAAATAATAAGAGTAATGGGTTAATTTTTAAATGCAATCAGGTCATGTTGTACGCTTGTGTTCTACATTAATGAAGAATGTACAATTTAATTTCCATTATAGCAAAAAATAAATTGAGTTGGGTTTTCTGCCACTCCAATAGATTTGGGTTCAATTGTAAGTCTTATTGTGTGCAAAAAAATTACATATTGCCGACGAGTTTATTAAGAAATCCACATGTAAGCTAATGTGGTTGTCATCAAGTGGTATGCCAGAAAATATATTTACAGTGGACCTTCTTATTTTGTATTTATATAGAAAGAAAAACTGTCAAATATGATAATAAATGAGAAGCCATAAAATTATGTATTTTTATATATACATAACACGATGTAATAAAACGTTTTTCAGCATGACCCAATATTATCATCAATTTCCACGCCAATATTCACTAACAGTTTAATGACTTGGATTGTAGATATAAATATTCCAGAGTAGTAATATTTTAATTATCAATGAGACATCCAAGACGATATAAAATATTTTTTGATTAGTAAGCTCCGAGTGAATATTAAGTACAATTTATTACTAAATTTGTTAACTAATAAATATTATCTGGTTTGTCTAAAATAAACACACAGTTCTAAATAAAAACTATGGATTTATTTTTAAACTGTCAAATTAATAAGTTCAACGTTTCAGAATTTTCATCACTCTATTTTCCACAAAGATTTGACAAACCGGTTAGTAAAGTTAAAAGTTCCTTTGGCAAGAAATAAAAATATTAATCAAATATATCAAACTTAACTCAGAGCTCTCTTATAAAATGAAATAATAAACTTTAAAAATAAAAATCAAATACCACTTGGAAATAACTAAAATAAAAATTTTAACTTCTAAGTACACTCAAAATTCAAAATAAAAATTTAAACTTCTCTTTCCAATAGTTGAACCTTAACTTTCGTGTCTCTGAAATTCAGATTACAACTGTCTCAAAAAATTATTAAAGTTCAATTAATTACCAAATTAACGATTCACAATTAAACAGTTCCAATTATTCATTTAGAAATTACCAAATCTCAATTAAAGTTTGTTAACAAAGTTCAATTTTAATTTAATTTTCTTTGCAAGTATGAACCAAATGTAACTTGTATGATTCTATTCTGCTCTATTGTTCATCGAGAATTAATTATGCAGATTGCTCTGTAGTTTCTATGAATTAAATTTTTTTCCTATAAAAAAGACAACAATATTAATTTAATATCAGATCTGGAAGAATATTTCAATAAAAAGTGCAATAAATTTGGTGCTTACCTCAAAATCCCTCGCGGAAAAAAATTAAGAAACACGGCGCACTGTAATCAAATTAATACATGAAAATAACTAAAAGAAGGGCGAAAATTTATGATTTGATACTCCCCCCTCCAATCAACTCTCCTGGACATCCACGGTTTTCTCTCATTGGTCCAACTGTATCAAACAAGGCGAACAATAGTCATAACAAGACAAGTTCTAATCAATTCAAGACAGTCAACATGCCTTCCTAACAATTTAAAACTAAAAGTACTAACTTGACAAAGGATTACATGATAGTTTTTTTACCCTGACTTTTCACAATCTAATTTAAAATTAAATCCCAATATTTCGTTCCTTAATTTTTCATTTAATTTAAGTTTTAATAAAAAATATAAACCAATGTAGCTTTTAAAAACGCTACACTATTGGAATCTGTAGATTTCACAATCTTCTGTTAAGAAACTTTACGTTTAAGAGGCAGAGAAAAGCTACAGTCCAGATTATACTACAAGCCGGAATCTCAAAAATGTCTAGAGCTGCCACATAGTCTTATGAAAGCCAAGAGAACCCAGCGGCTAAAGTCTGCTAGAATCAGGGTGAACATAGAAGATGGAATGTGATCTCTTTAAGGCCGGAACCTACGAAATGCTCACAAAGGCTGCGAGTGGTTTGAGGTCTAGATCCCTAAGGTCTGGAGGATATATGGGATCTCGTAGGATGCCACAGGCTATGATCACATAGAGGCTGAAAGTTTTCCAAGTGAAGGAGCAGATAAAGGAAGAGGGCCACCAGAGGCCGAGAGATGTCAAAACATGGATTGTCCCGGAGGCCGAAAGCTCTAGGTAGGAAGTTTTTAAATTTTGAGAGTTAGAATGATAAAAATGCATTTATTTGTCTGTAGAGAAATTCCACAGCCTGTTGGTTAATTGTTAGTTGGTCAATATATACGTCTTACAAGCTGGAAAGGAAATGAATTTTCGTGCAAAGTAATTGAAAAACTATTTACGCATGTCTTTATATATATATATATATATATATATATATATATAAATATATATATATATATATATATATAAACTAGATTTGCACATATAATTTTTGTTCCTGTACACTCGAATGGACTGACTCCTTAATCTAAATTTTTGGTTCTCAAGCTAATACTTTGGTGGAAAAAAATAAATTTCTTATATTATGTAAATTATAAACGTATAAACCTTTAAATTTTACGTCAAACTTTTTTGTTTCGTTTCGTAAAAAACATTAATATTTTGTACAAAAACTAAAACAGCAGAAGATACAAATCTATCAATTTGACTACGGGGATATTATTGATGTTCTGAGACCAAAACATGTATTATAATGAGCTATAGTAAATTCCGGATGGTTTATTGGGCAGTTTAAATTATGTTGGGATTTATTTTATTTGTACAGCTTGAAATTGCATATAAATTACTGATATAATTTCTTATAAAATACCTTTTTAGCGCATTATACAGGTATTTTGTTATTTTTGGTTTAATAGATTAATTAGAGTGGTTAGGGGATTTAAAACCATGTTTGTGAGTCACATACATAATTATTCAATTATATTACGTCAATTCCAAAAATATTAATCATTTAATAATTAATCTGGATTATTTTCCTTTAATAACGCCTTTGTAATAATTAAACTGAGTGTAATTATAGCAATTACACGCTAAATTAATATTATTCCAGACCATCTATTCATCTCTAAACATTTTATATACAAAATTCTGTACGTTTTACTTTTATGTTGGACAAGCAATTTATTTTTATCATCCATCATTTTAAGCTCATATTTGTAATTAGTTACATGTAGGATAATTAGCTTGATAAAAAAATAGATAGTAAAAGTACAATATCGTGAGCATATGTTTGGATATGTGTTGTTCATATCGTATTAAGATTGTGTAGTCACGCATTACGTACATCAGCACTTCCACACATTATATAAAATAAGTATAATTAAAACAATAAGGTTAAACCATAAGTGTTGACACAGTGTTCTTAACAGTCTGTCGAGTAATTATGACGGTACACGGTTTAGAGCTCTTAATGACAGAAATAATTTTAGTTATTAACCTTCAGTTTGACTGAGTATGTAGCATTAAAAGCAAGTAAAAGAAAAAATGTATTATTTGTTTAAAGATTACTCTAAGGATACACCCGTTGTAAAACGTGTTTAGGCGCTGGTTAATGAAAGGATCACAACAGTCACAATACCAAGTGCCAAGAGGGCTGTTAAACTAGTGAACCAGTTGCAGTGCGCTTTGTGTCAACATTTTATGAGCATTCCTGAGTATTGTCTCACACAGCAGGATGTTAATACAGACTACAATTCGAGTTTGGTACATTCTAAAGTGTTATTTTAAACTTGCTCTCTTCTCTATTTTCTAATATAAATACAGTTAAGTATATATAAAATGTTTAGGTTTGAATATTTGGGAATTTTTCTACAATATATTGATAGCAGCAAATTATATGGTCACAAGTATCATTAAATTTCAAAAGAGATCTTAGTTATTTTGATTTTATATTATTTACTATTTACTAATTCGTGTATTTTTCGAATCTGAGATGAAATCAAAGATGCTACTTTCTTATAAATTTAGGACCATAAAATTAAAAAAAAACAACTACTGAAAATAATGTATTAAAGCGGATATTCCAAGATATGCCGAGTACAGTTTCGTGTACACGTTATTAACTATGTATTACATGAAAACGTATTGTTAAACAAAAACTACTGAAAATAATGTATTAAAGCGGATATTCCAAGATATGCCGAGTACAGTTTCGTGTACACGTTATTAACTATGTATTACATGAAAACGTATTGTTAAACAAAAACTACTGAAAATGAAAATAATGTATTAAAGCGGATATTCCAAGATATGCCGAGTACAGTTTCGTGTACACGTTATTAACTATGTATTACATGAAAACGTATTGTTAAACAGGGGAATGATAAGTGGAAATGTCCCAATACAAAAATTAAAATTTAGAGCATTTCTTATAGTTGGTGTAGTACCTTCCTGCCTGGCTGTTTACATGTACAACTATCGAGCGAAGTTCTAGCAGGTGAAAATTTACAGATTCGGAGTTACTTTTTATGCCATCATAGCATAAAGAATGTGTGAAATACCGTACTATACTTTACTAAGTTTTTGTCCCATTGTTCGCGCTTAATCTGATTGTTTCGCTAAATATAACTCAATCTAATACATGCGGAAACAAAATAATACTCTGCCATAAGTTAACATGTGCTGTGTGAGAATGTGCTATGAAACTTTTGGGTCGTTTGTAGAACAAATTATTTTAGCACAGTAAAATATAGTAATAAATAAAATATTTAGAATATCGTAGCCACTATTTCAATACACGTTTTTTATTCCTTCAACATTATAACAGCCCTGATACTGAATGTGTAACTTTTGGATATATTATGGGTGTGTTGATGCACTCTGTACAATACGGTATATAACAAGCATTAAAATATAAAATCTTCAATATTTTATTTAACACTGAATTTATTACACTCATTATATTGACTAAGATATATAATTCTGTTCTTGTTTGAAATAAAACTCTTTTTGACACATACAATTACAATACGTTCACGATAAGGAGAAACACACATAAAAAGCGAATGTTGAATCTGAAAACGGTGGGATATCAGTCTGACTTGAGCACCCGTTGCAGTTTCTGCTTGGCTGAATCTTTCCCCTACTACAAAGGCACTCATAATAGAATTAATTTGTACTAACCAAATTTAATACTATAGTAAAAGGAGAATAACTATCACCAGAAAATATAAAATTACTAATTTTTCTATATTCTTTAATTCTTTACCCATATATATGAAAATTTACAATTTAATATCAACCCGAAATAACACATAAAATTAAAATCTTACCTAATAACACAAAGAAGTACATTCTATTTAAAACGTTTAACAATAAATAGGATACAGAGGAATCACCCAGCCATAGCTTTATTGGAGGACAAACCCTAAACTCATTTTAATGGCTGGAAAAATAATATATATAAATGAAATACATAACTATCCTAAACTTGACTAATTTTAAAATCGTAAAACTAACACATTGAAACACCAAACTCAGTAATATGTATACGTTTAAAGTATACTATTAGTGTCAATAATAATTCAATTCAAATATAATATTACAAATATAACAAAATAATAAAGATATTTATAAATTTAACTATAAATACAAATTGCAGTGCCCCCCCCCCCTCACCAAAGACAGCAGACCGAACAGCTAGATAGATAGTGTCTGGCGGGGCAGGGAGGGGAGGTTGCCAAACTAGATTAATTGAGGAACAATTAAAAGCAGTAAAAGCTTATGTAGTTACAATGTCTTCAATGCGTGGATTTTCTTCGACTTGTGTGTGTGTGTGTGTGTGTGTGTGTAAATTTGTTTTTATTTGTACTGTGTTTATTTTTATCTATATGGGTTTTTATTTTTTTTATATATGGGAGCAAATGGTTCGTAATCCAGTTCCGTAAATATTTTCTAAAACACTTGTACACTATTAAAATTCCTTAACTTAGTGAAAAACTTCTAGGTAACAAAATGTTTTGGTAAAATTGGACTTTGGGACCGGATAATCATCTTAATTTGTTTATGATCTACAACTGAGATGGAATCATACGTTATCAGTTGCGATTCTTTATACAGTAACAGTTTTAGCTGAAGAATTATCGGCATAATGTGATAAGTTTGATCGTGGATTAAGAGAGATATACTGCATAACCGAGAAAGGTTTACTTAATTATTCAAACAGAAGGCTATGCGTGCAATTTGTTATGCACTTTATCAATTCAACTATTAAAAGAATCAACTATTTTATTCATTGATTCACTTGCACAGTTAGTTATTTTTTAGTTGTAATTTGCCAGCTTTATTATTTTAAATGGAAACGGAATTTATTTAAATTCCGTTTCCACTAAAAAGCGTGGAAAACTTTCCAACAGGAAGTTGATAAACAATCTCTAGACAACATTATCCAACTAGCTTTGTGAAACAGCTGAACAAACTGTGATAAGTCCATGAATAAGTTTAGCAATAATTATGTCTTATAGAAACATCTTAGAACTATTATTCATCTTTTAAACTGTTATTTGTTCAGTAAAAATCTTACATATGTTTACCATTTTCTGTAACATGAAATATATTAAAATACTCAAATTCCTTATCTGTAATAAATGAAAAAAGTATTTATTAACAATGTTTGCAAAGAAAGTCTTGTAGACGTATTTTTCAATGAACGTATTCGTGTATTTTTAAATTTTTTACGTCGATTTCAATAATTTTGTAGGAGATTATAGTTTAAATATCATAATGTTTTATCAATGAATATTCCTCTTATGAGAACGTTTAGCCTCCTCGTCCCTTTCGTCGACTATAGTCGATATAAAACATTACTTTATAGGGAATTTTTTTTACTGTATTAGAAGTTTTGGCAACATTGAAAATAGTTTAATTTTATTTCTAAGAGATGACATCAACTTATTGATAGTCTTGGATGTCATTCTGTTACTCCTCTGTAAATCTGAGACGTGCACAAAATGGCTAACCGGCATAGACAGCGTTCTGAGGAACTTCACCCATGTAAGTACTTACTTGAATGATCTAACATACATTTTAAATTGGAAAAATTGTTGATGTGCATTTGTAAAATCTAAAGAAACCAGCGATGCATTATTTAAAACATGCCAATGGCTTTGGTAGCCATTGTAACGTCAGAAATTTTTATGTCTACAAAATTCGATATTTGGAAGCGTGGCACTAAGTAATTAAGGAAGTGTCATATTATTAAAATGCATATTTTTAGATTTCAAATTAAAAAATAAATATATATTTACCATAAACTATTACGCACTTCCCTCTATTACGTAGTTACTATTATAACCTTTGAATAGTGAAAACGCTGTTTATGTTAAGTTACTAGGAATTATAACTAACTAGCTCAAATCTTTTTCTAGATTAACATCGTTTTAAAGTGTTTGTAGACAATGAAATGGATGGGGAGGTCATTGATTTGGATTTAACTGATGTCGAGGATGCAGACCCTAATTTCTAGCCCGAAGAAGCAATTCAACGTGTTCAATCTTCGTTAGATGACGACAGTGAATTAGAACTTCCAAGGGTAGTTTTAGCAAGGTAGTTATAAACCTAACTCATTTACTGTTCTACATTCAATCATTTAATCCCTACGTTGCACATTTCTACTTGTCTTACATGTATATTACCATCTCCCTACCAGCCCAAAAATAATTAGTGACATTACAAATATAATTATGTCTCCACAGATTCTCCAAGGTGTATTGCAACTGTATCCCCAGCCCAACAAGTGGCACAAGCTGCTGACACTCTACTACTTGTTGGTAATGTGACTCCAGCCCCACAAGTGATCCAGCCGGCACAAACTGCACGAGATCAAACAGCCAAACAAGGTTTTTTTGGAAAAACCTAGTAAGCTGTGATCCTTTGCCAGCCGCCCTTGAAAATGAAGAGCGGAGACACATTGGATTAAATCTGTCTCCTCAAGATTACATTTCTAAATATATTTCTGAGGATTTTTTGATCTTATTACAGATAATACAAATCGGATTTGCATTGAAAATAACGGTCGTCCCCTTATAATAAATTCAGAGCAAACCAAAAAGTTTTTGGTGCCTCCATAAAAAATGTCAATAATGGGTTTTCCTCGAAAGAGGATGTACTACTACGATGTCAGGACCAAGGTATCTGCTATAATAGCATCTATTTTACGAAGATACGCATACTTTGCACTTAGAAATGATATAAATTTGGTTTAAGACAATGAGGTAACTGAAGCTGAAATAAATGCTACTAAATTTTGGAAGGTAAATCCTCTTATGAATTCTGTCAGAACCGGTTTCCTCCTAAATGAAAGAACTCAAACTATAACAGTTGATGAAGAAATGGTCCCTTTTTGGGGCCATTGCCCTGCTAGGCAGGTTATTAAATCCAAGCCAAATCCATGCGGAATTAAAATCTTTGTCGCAGCAACTCCAGATGGCTTACCGCTTGATTTCTTCTTTTACAATGGCAAAGGTGATCTCATTGTTGAAGAGCCAGATTTAGCCGACTTATCATTGGTGGCAAGGCAGTAATAAGGTTATTAAGGACCTGTCCACAAGGTGTTTCAGTTTTACATGGACAGATACTTTACCTCGGAAGATCTCCTAGACTTGCTCCACTCGGTAAACGTCTTCAACCAGCAAGACAAGTAAAAAAAAGTTGCTCAACAAACAGATGTTTCCCTCATACCGGTGGCTCGTCACGGTGGAACGGTGGTTCTGGGTCAGAAGCAGACGAAGCAGTTAAACTCTGATGATCTTATCGAACAACAACAAAGTCATGGAGGAAAACACACAACCTCAAATATGGAACGTAGTGAACGTGAGTTTCAAGAACCAAGGTACAATAGAAATATGGCCAAGAAGGTTGGTGGAATTAAGAAGTCTAAGTTTCAAGGCATATTCCAATTATTGGGACAAATGTTTCCCGAAAAATAAAAGCAGTTGACAAGATGAAGTGGCTATTCATCTCTAGACTTTCGCCTGAAGTGGAAAAAGAAGATTTAGTAGTTTTCTTGAGAGATTGTTTTGGTCAAGATATAGTCTGTACCGAATGGAAAACCAATTATGACACTTACAAATCCTTTAAGATTGGACTGCCTGAGTGTGAAGTGGGAAATGCTTTAAAGCCTAATGTGTGGCCCCAAGGAGCCTTGGTGAAAATGTTCAAATTAAATCGAAAGCCTAAAAGTGGTGGTTTTTAGGAAAAAATCCAATGTCACAAAAACCAAGACTAGGCCTAGTTCAACATGAGGTGAACGACTCAGATATCCTTGAAATATACTCTGAGCCTAGGCCTAGGCCTACAGTCCAAAACGTTAGGCTATTGTCGGCCTAACACCCAGTCCCTACTGGACAAACTACCCGAATTGGAGCTTATTTTGTCTATAAACAATTATCTTGCTCTCTGTTTTTGTGAACACTGGTGTAATCTCCAAAATCAAGATTTAGCTGTCCTGGAAGGGTATAAATGTATTACAATGTTTTGTAGGACAAAGCAAATCAGAGGTGGTGTTGCAATCTACCTGAAAAATGAAATAGTATTTCAAGTGTTAGATGTCTCTAATCTCTGTTGTGAGTGCCACTTTGAAGTAGTTGCTGCTATTATAAACATCCACCAAAAATGTATTTTAATCTCTGTTTACCGCACACCTGATGGAGATCACAAGTATTTTCCTAGATAACTTTGACAAACTTCTATTTTCACTGCTAAAATACAATCTTCCTATTATTGTTTGTGGGGATTATAATATTGATGTCAATGACACTGATACTTTTACCTTACAGTTTTTAAATGTTTTACGATCAGCTGACTGTCATTATTTAAATAACGAACCAACTCGAGGATTGGCATGCTTAGATAATGCAATAACAAATATAAGTAGGGGCTAAATTTCCACCAAAGTATTAAGACCTCCATTATCTGACCACTGTGCCTTGGACATTACTTTTAGGCTAAATTCTCCCTCTATTTCAGAAGGTACAAAAACCGACGTACTGTTTAAACGCTGTTTTGCTGAAAGAAACATTATTGAATTTAATAAGTTTCTTGCTGATATTGACTGGAATACTGTGTTTGCCAACTCCTCTGATGATTGCCTGTTTGATACTTTTATTTCATATTTCCTGGAAGGTATGGATAAATGCTTTCCTTTTAGGCCTTATATAGAAAAGAGGGCTCCACAAACATCAAGACGTAAGCATGTTACATGGTTTTCACAGCTTCATCAAAAACTTAAAGAAGATGTACTCAATTTACATGTGAATTACTTGTGGTCTTGTAGGTATGGTCTATTCAGGGATGAAACAAAGAGACTATATACCGAAGCAAAAAATATATATAAAAGGGAGATTAAAAAGGCAAAGCTGGAGGCCAATGCTAGCTATATAATTGCTTCTTCCAATAGATGCAAAGCTGCTTGGAAGATTGTGAATGCAGCAAACGGGCACTTCATCACCATCTGCTCAGCATGATATATCACCAGATGAGTTCAACAACTATTTCATCGATGCTGTAGCTGCAATACAAGATGAGATTGAGTCCTCAGTTGATGCGTCCATGGATCTTCTCTCAAACCACCCTCTGCCTGATGTCATCTATAAATGGGAAGCTTGTGTCAAGTGAAAAATGTCTTATCTCTCATTAATACCATAAAAAGAGCAGTGTAAAGATATCTATGATATCAGTAGTGGCCTGTTAAAGAAAGTGTTACCGTGTGTTGTGGAGCCCCTAACAACTTGTGTCAACGATTGTCTGGTTAAAGGTGTTTTTCCTCAAGCTCTAAAAGTTTCTAAGGTGGTCCCTATATTTAATAAGGGTGAAAGGTCATCTCCTAGTAGCTACGGAACGATTTCTGTTGTGCCAATTTTTTCAAAAATGTTAGAAACAGTGATGAAGCACCAGGTGAGTGATTTTTTTTGAGTTGGCACTCTCTCTTTTTTCAAATTCTCAATTTGGTTTTCGAGAAGGTAGGTCAACTGTGGATGCAGTGGAGGGTCTTGTGGTATCTGTATTGGAGGGTTTTGAAACTCACTGTAGCATTTTTGCAACCTTGGGCGATCTCACAAAGGCGTTTGACTGTGTTCCGCACGAGACTCTTCTCAAAAAATTACATTATTACGGCATAAGTGGTGTGGAGCTAAATCATTTTCAGTCTTTTTTAAGCAGTCGCACTCAGAGAGTTTTTATTGGCAGCAAACTGTCTGAAATAGTAGATATAAATTGCGGAGTACCACAGGGATCGGTCTTGGGCCCTTTTTTGTTTCTTGTACATATAAATGATTTGCCTGTAAATGTTAATTGTAATTCTGTTGTATTTGCCGATGACTCAACTTTTTTCTGTAGAAACAAGCTAGAGATGCTATCTGGTATAATGGATAATTATATTACTGAAAGTTCCATTTGGTTTCAGTCTAACGGTCTTATGTTAAACCAGTCTAAGACTCAATCTATAGTTTTTAGTTTATGTAATCGTGAAACTGACTTAGGCTTTAAGATTAATGATAGTGTCAAATTATTAGGTATAACCTTAGATTCTAAATTAGCTTGGAATGCCCATGGAAATAATGTTTCTGTCAAGCTCTCCAGAGTAATTTATTTACTTAGACAAATTAGAAAGCTTGTCCCAAAACAATATGTAATTAATGCATTATATGCTTTTTTTTATAGTATAATTTCTTATGGTATTATTCTTTGGGGAAACTGCAGTGATGTACAGAGAATATTAATTCTATAAAAGAAGCTTTAAGAATTTTAACAAACTCACCTTATAGGGAACATTGCAAACCTCTTTTTGTTTAAGAAGGTTATTCTTACTGTGATAAATCTGTATAATATTTGTTTGTTTATGTAATGTTAAGAATAACTTGCAGGACTATTACACGAGGAATGAATTTCATCATTACCATACTAGATTTAATGCACTGTTAGATTTATCATATGTTAGGTTAGCAAAAACTCAAGCATCACGTAAAGTTATAAGCATCAAATGTTTTTAATAGATTACCTTCTAGTGCCAGATCTGTGCCTATAAGTAGATTTAAAAGAGTGTTATATGCCTGGTTACAAGAAAACCCATTTTTTATCATGTACAAGAATTTTTTAATATGCCTGACATTGATGTTATTTTTTAAGTCTATATGTTATGTGTCTTTTAAAGTTTTCTTGTTACATGTTGTGTTTTTAAAGTAGTCTAGTCATTGTATTTTATACGAAAAGGTTTTAATCATAACTTAGGCTGTGACGATATCTATTGCAGTGTTTCTTGTGTTAAATGACAAATCAATTTTCTGATTTCTGATTCTGTTTTCTGTGGAGCGTCAGGAACAGGAACACTCCAAAAGCAATGAATCCCTCTCAATTCAAAGTTGAAAGAAGACAAGGAAATGAGAAAAGAAGGAAGAGGAACGATAAGATCAGACGGGCAGGTAAGTGTTATAAAATGGTTTGATAACAAAGCTGTTCTGTTAATTTCAAGTAAAGACGGTGTAGAACCTGTCGAAAAATACAGGAGGTGGTGTAGGGTAACAAGGACATTTCTTGATGTTGACAGGCCTTTTGCTGTAAAATGCTACAACACCTACATGGGAGGAGTACACTTTAAATACAGACTGATCAGTTACTATAGAATTTCAGTAAGAACAAGAAAATAGACAGTTCGTGTGATAATGCACTTTTTTGATTTTGCAATTGCGGCAGATTGGATCGAGTACAGAAGAGATCAACGAGCCTTGCGAACACAAAAAAAGGATATTCTCGACTCGATGAAGTTTAAAGAGGAGTATGCCGAGTTCTTGATCCACGGTCATCGTAATGAAGACAGTGAAGACAGTGATACTAATTACACCTGTGTAATGCCCAAACCGATAAAACAACCAAGAATTGCCCATCCACCTGATGTTTTGTGAACAAAAAAATACCCTCCATCTGCCGGATATTCCATCACCTTCTTCAAAAACCCGTTGTAGGTTTCCTGGATGTTCTTCCAATAAAGCACGCATACGGCGTGCTACGTGCAAAGTATTTTTGTGCATACAAGAAACCAGGAATTGCTTCAAGCTCTATTACGAACTTTGAAATTTACAGGTTTTATTTTAAAACTTAGTTTTGTATTAACAATATTTTCATTTTGAACCTAATTTATGAATCAATAAATCTGTAAGTACATGATTTATTGTCCTTATTATCCTTTTCTACTCTAAAACTTGACAGAAATCGCAATACAAATTTAAATCACCTGCAGGGGTCTTAGTCCAAATGTCAACTATAGCCGACGTTAGTTTTTCCATGATATTGCAGAAATAATTTTTTTAGCATTTTTGGGAACTATTACAACTCCTAGTATCACAAAAATAACATCATTTCAAAAATGAAAAAGAATAATTTTCATTTGGAATGAGGAGGTTAAATATATATATTATTCAATTCAATTGGCCTAGTTAGGCTCATTATAACAATGATATTTAGGGTTTAGAACTGATACTTGACCTAAAACGTAACTTCATAGGAAACAATATCTAGAATTATCTAGAATAAGAGCATGATTAATACCTTACTTCAAATTTAACGGATAATACACAAGAAACGAAATTTATTTTACAATAAAATCTGCGTGTGATTCAAACATAAATTGTATCAGATATAATTAAAATCTCTTTCAATAATTACCAGCTCATATTGTTTTACGATATTAATGACTGAGTGATATGCAGGAGTGATTGCACATACGACAAAGTTGATTACTACACATTGTGCTGAGTTTAAAAAAGGAAATGTGTTTGGTAGTACTCAACACACAGATGTAAATGAAAAAATATACGTAAGGCATACACTAGAAATAAATATCTTCTACATGGTTTTGGTTAAAATTAAATTATGTTTAAGTATGTATTTACAATCAATAATGGTTATGGTTATGGAAATCACACAAAATACTCTATTTAGAACGGTATAGCCAACTTACTAATTGGGTATAAGTAAGGTAATATATTATCGTGCTTTCCTTTGAAAAAATAACAGCGTGTTATTCCTGAATATTTCAGCATGATAGCTTCATATCTTAACGGATATACGATATCTTTTATCTCAACACTTCAAAATTAGAGTTTGAGTAAAAGACTTAGGCCGACGTGCCTCAATGTTTGAAGTACAATATCAGCATGATAAAGTCATAATGATGTGGTTTTATCAATAGTAGGGTGTTTTTGTATTCGATACAAAGTGTAAATAAACATCACATTTTATTTCAACTTAAACATTCCAAGCACGATCAATTTTATTTGTAAGAATAGTTTGTAACTGAATCCTTATAAATACTAATTTTTGAAGTAACAATTGAAAACAACTTTATAATAAATCAAGTCTGTCTGTCTTAAATCTCGCCTCTTCGTAAGTGCCACAACTTTTAATAGTAAAGTTCTTTCTTAAATCGTCAAAAGTATATGCGCCTTGTTGGTATGCAATGCATACACACAGTGAGTGTTGTGGGTAAAGATTAGAAGGCGCTAGTCAGTTCTTACGCTTTCAAGTCCCATAATGTAGTATATTGGTTTCTTGTCACTCTCTTTCATATTTAAAAAAATTAATAAGTTGTAATCCATTTGAGACAGTTAAATGTATAGTAATGTAATTAAACTGCGTTGTGCTAATGCAGATGGGAGTTAATAAAAACTTATGATTGAGAACTACCGCACGTAGTACACACTCTAAAAATTCCATATGTTGATTCCATTGAACAATCAGCAGTAAAAATCCAATAAAGAAATTTCATTTTAATTTGAAGTGAAACGTTTTTAATAATCAAAGTAGCCTATACTTAGATTTGTATTAAATTTGGTTTATTTTAGCGTTTTTACTCATTACAATCATAATTTATTAATGACACAAATAATTAGTGATGAACACTAATTATTATAAACTTCAAAAACTTGAACATTTGAAAACTGGATTGGCAAGTTTAAAATGGATTTATTAAATTTCCTATTTATGCAAAAAGCTTTTTAGTATGTCATGTGGGAGGTCGGTATAAACGTTACAGTGTATGCTTATGTAAATATTAACTGCAGTGAAGATTTTAATCCAGAAATTTAAGTCCTTCTGAAGCCGATTTTTAACTAATAGATTTAAAATTACAAATAGCGTTTTGAAAATAAAGCTAAAACCACCATATTTAAAATTTATTTCCACTAAAAGAATATATTAAAACATAATTTCTGAGTGTAAAATACTTGCAGTGAATCAATGACAAACCCGGACTCAAATGAAGGAAACAGAATTTTTCCGGATATTTGCCATCGTTCAATGAAACAAGAAATCAGTACACCCAACGGTGGCAAATGTCCGGAAAATATCCTGTTTTCCGTCACAATAATTACATCGTCAAAAAATAACCTATAAACAACGAACTCAAATATCAAGCATTCTTACTATCAACCCACTAAGTTATCAGGATATGAAACCTGCATAAACGTGCAGCCTGAGAATATGGTTGGAGTACAGCTGAATTATTTAAAATATTCTTAATTTCTTTATTTTGAAGACAGCTAAAAATAATAACTACACAAATTAACAGTGATCAATTACTATTTAACATCAGATATGAGATAAGAATTTCTATAATGAAAAACATAGTTGCTCTTATCCATAAAACTAAATTGGACCATTCATAAAAGACCTAGTGGACGGATAATCGACGGTCTAGGCAGCATTCGTGACTCTGCATCGTGCGCTCTTATCGCTGAAGCCTGTGATACAGAGTGGAGAGGCAACTTCGCAGTGACAGAGTAGGTCACAAGCTACAGACTTATGAATGAAGAATATGTTTTGATGGAGCATTACTCTTCCGTAAAATTTGAACTTGAAGCGGTCGGTGAGTGTACGTAATCTAAGATAGCACTTACGTATCGAGTACAGAGGTTGGACGTCAAATATTGGATATACGGAGTCGTCTTACAGATGCAGTATCCATACCGCAGTGTACCCAGTCTACCTAATACATTAGTATGTTGGCCGTGCTGTGTAAACAATCTACACCAAACATAGTGGCATCGACTAACGCTCCATATTAACTCACCTCACTTCAGCAAAAGAATTGTAGTCATCATGATGCCGTTGGAACATGGACACCCCTTTGTCGTTGGTGTGATTATGATTCATATTAATCTCCTTCACTTGATCAAACATAATTCTGGCAGGCCTATTATCTCTCAGAGTGACATCTGAGTGATCATTTTTTTTAGCGGTAAATAACTGCTGTATCGTGGAGTTTTCCGGCCTAACTGTAGACATTGTTCAAGAAATGGTTCAAAAATACGTACCTGAGTACGCATTAAAAATATACCGCACAGTCATAGAGCATTTATTGCCAATAAATCAAAAAAAATTTATTTCGTGGATATTTTTAAATCGTGTTTCAGTGAACTCTTTAACGTGAACCGTTTGTGTGTAATGTTTTGAAGGCTTATTTCTATAATTGTTTTGATTATTGCTTTTTTATTTTTATATTTCTTTTTTTTCTAAGAAAAAATCCCAACTGTCCTAACCTTAACCCTTTTCCTCAGAAAGCAACAAAAAGGCAATGCTTTAAGTCAGCGATAAGTTCTGTTGCAAGCCCTCGCTGTCGCACAGTTTCATGAAGTTTATAGTTCCATGGTATTCTCAGGTATTTCAGGGTTTTTTCACTTCTTCCTCAAGGTGTAAATGCTTAGCACTATGTAATGTCAAAAGATGACTAATCATAACTGATGGTGAGTGAGGTGATCAATACGCTCTTCAGCTCACCTTTGGTCTTAATGAGGCCTGACTACAAGATTCAGAATGTGATTTCCTTTTGAATAGTTGTGACAACAGATTTTTGAGGCAGATGGACTACTATAAACATGATGATTCAAAAGGGATAAGCTAGCAGAACCACACTTCTGTTCTTTACGACTGGAAATCAGGAATGTGTTTCCTCATTAAATGTAGTTAAAATAGTTTTTTGAAAATCAGTTTTTAGAAAGTCCTCTATATGTTTTTCCAAGCAACATTATTATAAATCACCATTAACTAAAACTCTTTTTAATCCGCATTGATATTTTTATAAATTATACAAGGCCGCGGCGTTTTTTCGTGTTTTCCCAAGTAAAGATGATTATATATGAGAGATCATTTACTTCCGCTTTGATATAGATTTAAATGTATACTTTCTAATCAAACGAATAATAACGCACAATTGGCACACAATAACACATTAAAACCAAATGAAACGTAAGCAATAAGTAATTAGTATGATACGGCATTGATTCATTTACATGCAAGTTAAAACAAGGTTTATTCTGTTTTAGTTGTTTCTATCTAGCGTTTATATTCCATCTGTGATGATAACTGAGACTACCAGGTCTAGAGCTGAAATAAGTAACAATAATTGTCTAAATGCCAGGAAACGTTCTCTTGCATGTATTGGAATTTGAACTAGGTATCTCTTGAACTTCGGTAGCGTGCCTTTACTACTGAGCTATCAGTGCGATTTGTTAGTCTAAAAGGAGCACTAGTAAAGGTGTTGCGGGTTGTGAAGGAACGACCAGGGTCGGCACGGCCGGTGCTTTACTGACTCGTGCTTCAATGTTTAGCACAGAAAGAAGTTATACATCATAAAAGCAATTGACTAATCACAGTAGAGAGTTCAAAAACAATATTTCATCATTCAACACGTTCATCAAGCTGGTGAATGAGTAATTTCTCAACATAAATAATAATTTTAAGTTTTCTAATTAATTATATTGGAAACAAATTATAATAATACGTAACTCTACTTTGTATTATTCTCTAAAGCATATTAGTCAGGAAATTATACACGTAAAACGTTAAAATACTCCCGATTTGATTAAATCGCCTTAATATTACTCTCCATAATTGTTTCACCCAATTTATGTAAACGTATAATTTGTATACTTGGGATATTATATAGCTAGTATATAATATGTGTGTATGGTTGACACAAGAACTTTACGGCAGTAAAGAAATGATTGCATTTCCTATCACTCAAACCTCTTAACGGTCCCCAGAGTATCTCCTAACCTAATAATACAGTTACACTTCCATCTCCTGTGACTTCCTCTATCAGCATTACTGGTTCCAACTTGACATTTTATCCAAAAAAAAATATAATTTACTGTGTCCCTATATTTATAATTAGGACGTTGAGGGAAAATCTTGATTAATATTTCGAAAGAATAATTCGACCTGTTTTTCATGTATCGTCGTAAAAAAAAAATACTTTTGATATTCACTTAATAAAACGTCAATATTTATAACACTAGTATCGATAAATTTTAGAAAATATAGCCCTTAGAGAATGCTGCCTGAATCATTAAAATACGTCCCTCAAGAGTTATATACTCACTATCCTGCTTCTGGAATTGAATATATTGATTACCACAATTAAATAATAATATTAAATTTTAACTTTGCAAAGATTTTGGAATAAATGAGAAAGTTAATGAAGTAAGTTTTTATGTATATTCCGTAACAGAGCACATTATTTAATTTAATCTGACCGGAATATTTTTGTGTTATAAAATGAAATATATAATCTCCAGTATTATCAGCCTACATGGTCCACTAATTGTATCGACCAAAGAAATTAAAATAAAACATTTGAATCTAACTTCAAACCCCACATTTTGGATCCCAAAAGAACAGAAGTATTACTTTTATCCAAAATAATATTTAGTTGGCGATGGAGATCAATATAAAATGTAAACGATATTGAAATAAAAACATAACCAATGCTACTCTACATTTCATTAATTTTTGAATCTTAATTATTTTTGAAAATTTTTTAATAAAGTTGAATTGTAATCTACTGAACGTAATTTATAAAGCCTGCTTAAACTTTAATACTATTGTAGCTACTTCGTATTGATGGTAGAGAC